>NW_009222865.1:0-363 GCF_000690835.1 Fulmarus glacialis | reverse complement strand
TCCGTCCAGCCAGGATCACCGCCGAGTCTTCGGGACTTATTTTCCTTGCCAAGAGATGACTCACTGTTCGCCTATCCTTGGAAATGAGTCCCTTACTGCAGCCGTGCTGGGGAAATAAAGGGAAAACATACAAAGCAAACAGTACACAGAGCCATTTCCTAGCCTGCGGGAGAGAGCTGGGGAGAACCACAGGAACCGGGCCGTGTTTTGATACGGGATTCTTATATGGAGCATGGAAAGTTATTAAATTACACCTTTTCAAGCACAGGGGGAGGCTTTTGTTTGGACACACTACACCAATTAGGCCACCCTTATTATGTTGCCCCTAACCTGATGCAATTGCAGCATGCCGCCGAGTCACCC
>NW_009222864.1:1020-2318 GCF_000690835.1 Fulmarus glacialis | reverse complement strand
GGCCTGCCCCTCGCAATCTGGACGGCTGTTTTATTTCTATGGCAACATTTCTCCCAAAACGCTTCAGAGGGAGCCTGGTGCTGTGCGAAAACAAGGAAGGCAGCATCCCCCACTCTGTCCCCTGCAAAAGGCTCGGAGGAAAGACCCCGACACCTCTCCTGCCTCCCTCCTCACCTCCCTCCCTCCCTCCCTCCCCGGCGAGTGGCACCAGCACTAGTGCAATGAGCTGCCGGCCTCGTCCCGTCTGCCTCTCCGCAGAGGGCTGTTCTCCCTTCCCCTGCCTCATCTTTGCTCTCCCCTCTCCTCTCGCCCGCTCCCTTTATGAGCTGGGCCGTGGCATTTGCTTAGGCACCCGTGCAGAGGGGCCAGCCAAAAAGACACTTATAGAAAGAGAATGTCAAAAGAGACTCTGCTATAGAAGAGGGTAAAGCAGCCCTATAGCCCCATGAGAGCTGTATAGATTGGCCCCGCCAGCAGCACGGTGAGCGCGGGGGCTGAAGGGCACCGGGGATCCCAGAGGCTGGACAGGCAGGCGCTTCATCCCTCCGAAAAGCTCGATGGCATTACGAAGAGGCAGTGCCTGCCACGGGACTAGACCCAGTGGCCCCAAAAGTCCTCTCCTCTCCTGTCCCCATTGCTCCCACCACCAAGAAAGAGCCTCGTGTCTGGGTGGAAGCGACCAGGCAGAAACCGTGGGCAGCACCGAGTGCCAGCGGGCGAGAGGCAGGTGAGCAGGCAGGGTGCCAGCGGGAGCAAGCATCGCAGCCCAGAGGAGCAGGGGTACAACAGCAACCCGTAACGATGGCAGGGGGGATATCGCAGGCCTAGCAGCGTGCAAACACGGCTGCTGTGTCCCGCTTCGCGCCGCTCTGCCCCTGCGCCCAAGCCCGTCCGCACTGGCAGCCCCTGCTATGTTGGGGAGCCGGAGAACAGGGGAAGGAGCCGGGGGGACGGTCCTCCATACCGTGGGTGTTGGGCAGCACTTAGGCTTGATGTCTTTCAGGTGCATTTATTTAACCAGACTAAGCAAGCTGCAGCAATACAAGTCAGCAGACTTACAGTGAAATAGTCGATCCACTCTCTGCGGGAGTGCAGTTTTGTGGCTTACCTGGGATGCTCCCTCAGCTCTGTTTCTGGTGCCTAGCAGGCATGACTGAAAGGGGAGAAGCTGGGACCCACTCAGGAGGCTGGTGGCGCCTCTGGGTTCCTTGTAAGAGTAGTGACAAGGGTTTTTGGGGGAAATTTTTTTTTCCCTATCATTGATGGGTTAGCACTGAGCAGCCAGGCTAGGAACTCAG
>NW_009222864.1:782-1002 GCF_000690835.1 Fulmarus glacialis | reverse complement strand
GCGCTGTGTGCGGCGGCCGGGTACGGAGCAGCGGCTGCAGCCTCTCTCGGTTGGGGGCTCGGTGCAGAGCAGGCTTGGCCCCGGCTATTGCTCGCCCTTTGCTGCTGTCGCTGTTGTTATCGTCGTTCATAACCCATTTGCAGGTGCCTGCCTTGCTGGGCGTTTTGCAGAGGCACCAGCAGACCGTCCCTGCCCTGTCAGGAGTGCAACCACGGCAGGC
>NW_009222864.1:0-214 GCF_000690835.1 Fulmarus glacialis | reverse complement strand
AGGCAGATGACGCTGGCCATGCTTACACCCCTTTTCCTGTGCACTGATAATGATCCTCATCCCCGACTGGCCAAAAGCCATTGAGAGGCCACGCACAGGCAGCCCTCTCAGCCAGGCTGGCATGGGCTCAGGAGGGGCTCTGTGCTGGAGAGACGCTGAGGTGCAGGGACGCTGCTGGGGACGGCCGCTCAGCAAGGCTCCCGCGGGGCAGGAT
>NW_009222863.1:747-1305 GCF_000690835.1 Fulmarus glacialis | reverse complement strand
CATCAAGCCCCGCTTCCACAAGTCCCGCACGGTGACGCTGCAGCATGAGGAGGAGCGGCCGCAGGACCCCGATGACGCGGAGGACGAGGACGACGACGACACGCTCTCAGACTGGAACCTGAGTACGGCCTCGCTGGGGGGTCCCGGCCCCGGGTTTGGGCTCCTGCAGTGAGTTAATTAAACCCCGAGGTGAGATGGTGCCTGTTCGGGAGGGATTAACCCCATCCCCTCTTGCCCGCCCGGCAGGGAAGTGCTCGGCTGCCGCGCTGGACGTCCTGGCCAATGTTTTCCGGGAAGAGCTGCTCCCCCACCTCCTCCCGCTGCTCAAGGAGCTGCTTTTCCACCCCGAGTGGGTCATCAAGGAGTCGGGGATCCTCGTCCTGGGGGCCATCGCGGAAGGTGGGTGCCACGCTGCCTGCAATGGGTCATCCCTGAGCCACTGCCGTGCCGGAACTGGGGGTCTCTGAGCCTCCCTTGCCCCCCCCCAGGCTGCATGCAGGGTATGGTGCCCTACCTGCCGGAGCTGATCCCCCACCTCATCCCATGCCTGCCGGACCA
>NW_009222863.1:270-608 GCF_000690835.1 Fulmarus glacialis | reverse complement strand
GGAGGCGGCGGGCAGTGGATTTGGGGGTGATTTGGGGCCGCCCGGGGCATTTTTTGGGGCAGGATCTGCCGGATCCGAGCCTTTCTCTGGGCGGGATGAGAAACGTGATGTGTTGAGTCGCTGTGATGGTGGTGTATTCGTACTGTCTGACCCGGAGCGGGGGCGCGCAGGGGGCTCAGCCCTGGCCCGGGGGGGGCTGCTGACCCTTTCTTCCCCACCCGCCCAGCGCCTTTGCCACGCTGGAGGAGGAGGCCTGCACGGAGCTGGTGCCGTACCTCAGCTTCATCCTGGACACGCTGGTCTTCGCCTTCGGCAAATACCAGCACAAGAACCTGCTG
>NW_009222863.1:0-215 GCF_000690835.1 Fulmarus glacialis | reverse complement strand
CCTCCAACCAGGCGGTTGGATGTGGGGTCTCCCCGTCCTGGGGATCCCCATCCCGGGGGTCCCCTCGCCCCCCACGGCACTGTGGCGTGTCGCTCCCCATGCCCCAGCCCGGGACCGGTGATGACAAGTGACAACAGACATTCGAATCCCGAAGTCCCAGTGTGGATCTCTCTGGTCTGATGGTCCCTGGGGCTGAGGGGGAGCGGCCCCACGTC
>NW_009222862.1:0-4962 GCF_000690835.1 Fulmarus glacialis | reverse complement strand
CACATCGTCGGTGGAGGCCCCGCTCTCGGGAGGACGCAGCCGAGGTGCCACCCTCGCTCCCCACGGCATCCACGGCGCACATCTGTACACTGCTGCCTGGGCTGCCACTGAACCATCCTCAGCAGCTGGTGCTCGCCGGCGCTGGCGTCACCATCACCCTCGAAGGGCGCCCGCTTGACCGCAGCCACTAATTGCTGCTTGGCCTTTCCAGTGGCATTTGTGTTTTTGCAACACTGGCACAAACACTCCACTTACACAAAGAAATCGCATTAGCTGCTGAAGGCCTGGCAGGCACATACCCCGAGCTCTCAAGCAAGGACCTTGGGCATCTGTGTACAGGTGAAATAATTGTATGTAAATAATTTTTACCATCTCACTGTAGTAAGGTTTGGTCTGAGCGCTCACACCAGTGTTTACAACAAAATGGTTACTGTGTAGCAGTTCTGTATGTAAACGCTTAAAGCAATTTAGTGTTTCCGTAAGCCTAAGTATAAGCAAGGTCTTCCCTTACCGTTTCTTCAAACAGTCTTGTGGCATCTTTAGTTTATTTGCTGTGGGTTTTATGCATGGGCTTTGATTACAGCAAAAATCTGCATATTGACAAGCTCTTGAATAGCAGAGTCAAGACTGAAGGAAGTAAAAATGCAGTTTTCTCCACTGCATAAAATACATAGTGAAAAATGTACTGTAACACCTTAATTGTAAAGAACTACACAGCCCCAAATCTGTGTATAAACTATAATCCTCTTTTTTGAAGATAAAATGTGACAAAGATGATCATAGTGGTTTTTCTATTCTGTAACTTGAGCAGCCTTTTGACATGCTGTCATGGCAAAACCGGCCTCAGAAACCTGATCTGGTGTGCATCGGTGGATGTTAGGAGAAAACTTGGGTCTGTCTGTGTTCTGGCATACGTCAAACTCTACCTCTGTGTGCAGGGTGAGTAAACCATGTGCACCATACGCTGGGCTGCAGCTTCATGTGTGGGCCGGAGATAGGTTAGTTGCAGCCTTCCGTGGGAGGGCCAAAAAGGCAAATGGATTTTGTTGGCTCCATAGGATTGTGCTGTCTTTGTAATTCTACAGGTATGCTGCAGTGAGGTACAGGCAGCTTATATCTGATCCATCTTATGTACGATGCACCTTTTGTTGGTATGGATGCACAACGCCAACTCAGACAGCAAGGCAGGCTTTAGCCAGTCTCACCTGGTCTCCTCGTGTACAAACATACAGAGATGCCCCCAATAGAATCACAAGGAGAAATGTCAACGCATTTCTCAGGCAGAGTGTGTTTCTCTATTCAGAAAGTCAGTGGCATAGCACTCTTCAAAATGCAATTGAGAAAACTTCTGTCATTTAGGCAGATGCTTTAATTGTCTAAACAGTCAACAGAACAGGTCCCGACTATTCAACTGAGAGGGCGAAGTATTTTACAGCTACAGCACAAAAGAAAAAAAAGCAGGTACTCATCCAGTTGTGTCACAGAACTTTTTATCCGACTCTCACTTATTCCCTTACTTAAAAACAGCAGTTCAGCTCTATGGAGCACTGTAAGACAATCAGTTAAAGCCCCTGGTGGGTAAGCATTGGAACAATACCGATAAAATGAGCACCTGGGAATAGACACTATAGCAAATTAGTTTTGTACTAATGCTCCCTTCTGCGATGACATAAGGAAACCTTGCTTGAGTGAAGTATGTTTTAATCTAGTACATTTCTGTAAACAGAGAATTAAATTGTAGATCACAGTTCAAGTGGTGGAGGTTCACGAGGAGGGTTTAGGAGGACTTTTAATCACCTTCATCAATCCTCTACTGTTGGTGAAAATATCTACTGCTATCATTTGCTTGAGCCTAGTTAGCCCTCATTCATTCTACGTGTTAGAGGGTAAGGATACCTTAATATATTAGCCTCAAATGGAGAAAAAATCCACAACTCTGAAAAACGACCGGTAGATGATTACAGATTTTTAATACACAAAGGAACACTAACAATACAATGTTACATTTTTAAACCAAAAAGGTCATGGGTATTCAGGTATCTCCTCAAGATTCGTTTAGGTCAACAAGGTCAACATCACTACTGAAAGGTTACTTGTCCCCTGAAAATATCTGATAGTCTTGATATTCCGCTTCCATCATCCTTATATAGTGTTCTTTTAATGTAAGGTTATGTTTTGTTATCTACTGCGTATGGTACTTTCCTTCACAGATGATAATGCTGAGGGTTTTTTTTCCAAAAGAAAAACTTCATTTAGTTGTTAGTCCTAATACTTACAGGCACTTTCTTATTTACGTAGCCATAATTGAATAATAGTTTCAGTGGGTGTTTGAATAACTAGTTGCAGAATTGGGCTCTCAGATCTCCTTGTAGAAAAGAACAGTATTTCTATAGTACAGTCCACAAAGGTCTATGAAATATATAACACAATATAAATAATGCTCACCTCCCAATGTTGTTTATTAGAACATAGCATCTTAAAACATATCCTTATTTGATTTTGCTAAGGCCAGTCCCTAATGAATAATTAACATCAAAATACTAAAACTTGACATAGAAGCCAGTCAAAATTCAAAACATTTTTCACTGACATTTCAGCTGCTGCAGGAATGTTTCATGAAGTTGCTTTTTTCAAGTATGCAATAAGATCGACTCTTTCATTCTGCTTTTTAATTCCAGCAAAAATCATTTTTGTACCAGGAATGTATTTCTTAGGATTTTCCAAATACTCCATCAGTGTATTCTCACTCCAGACAACTCCTGAAAAACAAAACCCAAGTAAAATACAAGGCTGGACCAACATCATATATTTATGAAAATATGAACGGTCTCAAATCAAAGGTGTGAAGCTCCTGAACATAATGTACCTAGAATCCAAGAGGAATGTGAGCATAAATTATACATAATATAAAATGCACAAGGTATACATTGTCTTTGTGTCACTTTAGTAAGTCAAATATAAATACTTTTTGCATCATGGAGAGTTGCAGTTCTTTGCATCATTTCACATACAAGTGCTTACTACTTTTAAACTACATAAGTATCTTTGTAATTGCATTATCCAGAAGATCCAACTTTAATTTCATACAGTTGTTGAAAATGAGCATCTGCAGACTGACATGAAATTCATCAAGGCTGTGCTCCATTGAAGGGCATGAGAAAAAGGGTTGTCAATGGCCAGTTCCTGGAATCTCTTGACAGAAGTTGGAAAACCATTAGTGTTTTCTTCCAACCCTGCTAAAACCTGTCTCTGTCAACAGAAGCCTACTGTTGTACTGAAGACTACTGAAATACCTATAACGACATGTTCATGTTTCTCTTCTGTCTTCCCGAGTTGGCTCTTCCCATTGTCTAAGGTGGATTAGGTATCACTTCGTTGGCTTTCCTTTAAAAACTTGTACTAACATCCGTATGATTTGTTCACTAAATTTTTAATGAGAAAAAATGGCTAATATATGCTGATAATGTTTTGTATGAAGGAAGTTCCAGTATAAAGTGAATGTCACAAAACATTTTCTAGAAATCACAGAAAAATAAAAAAGTTAGCCAATTCTAAAGCACCTTAGTAACCAGAAAAAAAACAGGACTGTATTTGTAATTAATAGCTTGATTCGAATAATATAATTTATGTTCAAATAATAAAAACAATGAAACGCACACAGAATTACTTTCCATTTTTAGATGTTCCACTGCTTTTCAAGACTGACTGCATGAAAAACACAAGGCAAGTCACAGCTTACTAGTAGATGACGGTATTTAGTCAAGTGTTCTGAGCAAAACAGCTGCAGCACAACACGATGCCAGTAGAGGGTAGTGACCAGCAGACAAAATCCAAAAGCACTCTTAAGAAACAGAAATTAAAATCTGCCCATTGATACTCAAAGTTCTGGGAAAGCTATATATCTTCTGACCTGGTGTGCTGCATATTGGTAAAATTTCTTTTCAATATAGGGACCGAGGATTTTTGTTTCTGAAACTATAATTCAGATTCATCTGCAGTAATGCAAAGTAGACAGTTGTAAGAGTAACTCCTTGTGGGTAAGGCTTTCTATCGTACCTCTAAAGAAAAAGGTTTTTTTCATATGTCCCCTCCAACACTGTGCCTCATCCATGTCACCTGTTAGTTTTACCTTTGTTCTTGTTTGCATCCAAGTAAGAAAATCCTGCAGCTTGTCCTGTTCTGCGGCCAAATAAACCCCAAAGATTTGGTCCTGTCTTGTGCTTTCCATGTTTTTCAACTGTGTGGCACTGAGAACATTTCTGAATAAAGATCTTCTTGCCTTTTTCAACATCATCCATTTTGATCTATGTAAAAAATCTAAAAAAAAAAAAGACTGTTGTTAGTCACATTTATCATCTCCTTCTACAGTTCTATTAAATATTTCTGTCTTGCACGGTAATAAAAAATAATGTCTCAAAAGTAACGGAAATTTGACCTGGACTTAGTTGCAAAGTAAGTTTGGGTAAGACTCTGTTAAGCTGCATGATTTCTTAACACGATCTGGTTGCTGATGGTCATGAATTAATTTTTTTTAAGTTACCCAATTTACAATTAGGAAAAAGCACCATGGGTTTTTTGCTGCATCTCTGAGAGGTGATTGCTTGATTGCTCTTCTAGAGCTACTTCCACGGTAAGGGTCAACGTACTTTTGTCTAAAGGCCAGCCTAAAACACAGCAGCACCTCAGGATCTCCCTGTGGGTGGCAGTGCTACCTAGAATGTCTCCAGAACTGTAGAACTCTACTCCTCCTCCGAGCCTGTCAGGACACGGTCACGGCAAGGGGGATTTCCAGAGGCAACGGCCTGGACAGCGGGGGAAGGTGCCTGCGGGGCTGCCCCCGGGCCCGTGTCCCCCGGGGAACGCAGGACAGCCCAGCACCTTTTGGCCCTCGGAGGGCACGAAAGGCAAGGCCGCCCCGCTGCTCCCCGGTGACACCCGGGCACCGGCCCCCGTCCTCAGCCC
>NW_009222861.1:5857-18589 GCF_000690835.1 Fulmarus glacialis | reverse complement strand
CCGAGGCCCTTCTCCCCCGCTGGTCACAGCTGGTTTAAAGAGGGAGGCCAGGAGATGGCAGCCTTGTCAGGCGGCAGGGAGCGGCACCCCAAGGGGAAGGGCTGAGCGGCCGCGGGCTCCGGCGGCTCTCCCCGGCGGCTCTCCCGTTTCGGGACCGGTAACCCCCCCGGCCTCAGCAAGCCCGTCACCTTTGTGGTCCTCCGTGGGTCGGCGCCGTTATCAGGCTGCCAACATGCAAGGTGACGACGGTATCCAAAACATTTAGATGGCCATCGTAAAGACTTTGTGAAGATTAAAACTCTGACGTTAAGAGTATTCTACTGAAAATTGTTCTTACTGCAGGGCAGTTTTGCACAACAGTTAGCTAATATCGTGCCCAGTAAATTGACATTTTTGTTTCTTGACAACTTCCTACATCTCTTTAGTAGGTTTTGTTTTGGACAGAGGTTTTCTGTGTATTCATTTTCTCTTCTAAACCCAGTGCTATGTGTAATATTCAGACATATTGTGAATAAGCAGAATTTGTTAGCTTGTTAAAATGAAATTATTCCTAGTTAGCACAGGATACAAACCTATGCTTAGACTTCTGACTCTTACTTATTTGGCAGCACAACTTTTTATCTTGGACGCGCACTTTCAGTGCTACAAATTAATCTTAGAGGTGAGACACCGCGTTACCGCTGGCAAAGAAACCTTGCTTTTGTAGTAGTAGTGACTAATTTACACGCCTGCCCCCGCTCTCTTTCTAGCCTTCTATTCATAAGCAACATATCAAGGGTGGATGAATGCCAGCAGAACAGCCTGTCTTCGGGAAAGATACTAGCTTTTTTTTTCACCCTTGCTTGACTCTCTACTTGTGCTGGCACAGAACGCCTGTCAGTACAACCTCCATCGTTACCTTATTTTTCCTTGTTTCCTTTCCTCCACTCCAGGTCCCTCCAACCCTTCAACTTCTTCCTGATAAATATCTTGACGCTGAGGAAGGTGCTAACAGGAGTTTGTGTGTGTTTTAATTTAGAATTCATTCTTTCTGAGATTGATTTCGAGGAAGCAAAAGCCTCTTTGTAACCGTCACCTGAATATTTCACATCTGATACAACTGCCTTGTCTTTTTTGCTCAGGTTTATTACAAGCTGCCCTGTAGCCACCGAAGCACCGGAGCTTCTTGCTGAAATCGCACCCAGCCATCCCTTTCCGCAAGACGAGGGAGAAAGGAGGTCTGCAAGAGTTCACGTTAATAGTGACTCTAAATGCCCATTTCCCACACATCTTCGCTAGCACAAACAACGAAAATAGTCCACTTGCAGAGAACCTGATTCAGCTTTCTTGCATTCCGCAATAACAGATGGATTGCTAGACTGTTTACTGTTGCTTCCCACAAACTTCCTGTTAGTAAACTCCTGTATTATTTATGAAACAGAAAAATTACAAAGAAGTATCTTAGCTGATTACTGCCTGCTGGTGAACCACTGCCAGAGAAACTTTTTATACAAATATGTGTATGGGAGCAAAGATCACTCCCGCTGCAGTTTTTTTTGTATTATTTTTACAATTGTTTGTTTCGCAATATATCGTGACCCTGGCTGGACTCGTGGCCCTGTTGTGCTGCACTCCTGAGCAGATATTTCCTGCACCCAGACATTTACAGTTGAATTGAGATATCTGTGAATGTGTGAAGGAGCGAGGGGGAAAAAAAACCATGCATGCATGTTACAGAGATCAGCTATTAGTAAGAAATGTTTAAAGCCTTTTTGTTTTACAGTGACAATGATGAATGAGATGTTACTAATATGATATTAATCTCTGCTGACCTAGCTTAGGAAGCTGACTATCTTGGAGCTGTTGGCAGAAAACAGAGCGAGTAGTGCTGTATCGATCACCTTCATGCTACTTCTGACATAAGTAGACAGTAAATGTGAAGAAACTTTATTTTCCTCTCAGTTTGGCTGTTAAACTCCACAAAACACATGAGCTGAGAAGAGCACTTTGTGCTTTTGCACTGCATACCGTAGGTTAGACTGATTTCTGACTCTCGGTGTGAGAGAGGAGGCCAGCCTAAAATCTGTTTGTACAACAGCGAATTTTTAAAATAGCCTGCAATAAAAAAGAGCAAAATGTAATGCAGAAATATGAATCTTGTCTATTACCAAAAGTACTTTTAGTGATTTTAGAAATAACACTTGACCTAACACAGTCATTCTGTTTTTTAAATGGTTGCTATTATATTTCACTGAGTTTTTATTCTATTTATGTATTCTGTATGAACGAATTAGCTGCTCTCCCTGATATTTATGATTGTAGACGTGCATTATATATACGTACAGAAACAGAATGAAAATTTTCCTGATCTGAGACACAGATAAGTTTTCTTTGAGATTTTTTATTTGATTCCCTAGACTGAAATCAAAACTCAGAACAGCACTGCAGATTGAGCACTTTCTAATGTTAGCCCTGCTACCACAGATCACTCATTGCATAAAGTTTAACAAAAAAAGCTGCTGTGCATTGTAGGCAACTGCAGGATGCTGATTAAATCATCGTATACCTTTATAAGATCTGTATTTGCAAAGAACTGATATCAGATGGAACAGGGGCATTTGCTGATCCTGGGGCAGAGCTCATTTCTGAGTGTTTGTGTGAGACAGCATCACGTAACTGATCACTCATTTCAAGTAATAGTAAGAACGTGTCTTCTTCTGATCAAATTCTCTCTTTTCTCTGCCTCCTTAAACACCCTCACTCAGAGCTCCTATTGACAGAAAAAGAATCCAATATTATCAAGGGCAGATGATTAACGGCAGTATCTCCTGATGCTTCAATCCAGCAACAAGAATCTTGTGACAGATGTTTCTGTGCTTTATGCAAATAGGAACTTCATGGATCAGTTTTCCTTTCCTCCGTGGAATATATGCAGCTGGAAAATAGAAATCCAGCTCCACGGCACGAAGCAAAAAAAAATCATGCCACTGACCAAACAGGCAGCGGAGAGAGAGCAAGCTGTAGATGTGAAATCGAAATAATTATAATGCTGGTTCTTAGGATCACTTCTGGGTGTCTTAATCAAGCCGTGTACGCGAGGATATAGGTTTTGTGGGCTTTCTCTGCGACGACACTGTTGCTCACAAGTCATTTCTGAAAGGGGAAAAAAAATCATTCCCGGCTTGTGTATAATGTTTCTTCACAAATCTTTTTTTTTTACCGTTTCTGATATGCTGTTTTCATTCTCAGAGTAGTTGTGGATAGCTGTATTAGATATAATACACAAGTGTATTAAAAATAGTGAAGTTGACTTTGCACATGAAGAAAGGATTTCAGCTTCTTATATATTATAAATAGGGTATAGACATTTATATAAACTGTATGGGTTTAGTTATGTTCTTTATAATAGCACAGAAAGCTGGATATGTGAAAATGATTGTTGAAAAGAAGATGGAAAATTTCCTTCCTATTTATTAAAAGGAAAAAACCAACCTTCAAACTTAGTGAATTAGTGGAGGTTTAAAGGAAATATATTTACAAATTATTGTATAGTACATAAAAGAACATTTGTATTTAGTAATTTCTATAATATCGTGCAATAAAGATGGGTTGTGGAATCTCACCTATTATTAGCCTAGAAAATCATGAAAGGTGGTCATCCTAAATGCAATTACTAAAAAAAAGCTATTTTTATTACTATTATTAAATAAAGTCATTACTGTTATTTTAGACTGATTTGGCCTTCTTCTAATTTTACATAGTTCTTTCAAGATTTCTGTGCAAGTATTTTTTATCATCAGACAACAGAACAAGCCTCGTGAATTGTTAGTCAACATGTCTGTACCTTATTTTCTCGGTGAGGCTTTTGTTAATCTTGTGTATTTCAGGGGTTTTAAAATCTATTGTGGGTCACAAAAATTTTTTTCCAATATTTTCACTTAGAATTTAATTCAAAGTCTGTATCTGGTACTGTGTAAACATTCAGTCGGGAACTACGATAAATTTTCTTTATATATACACAAAGCCTGGGTTTGTATCACGGTATTGTGTAGAATCTTGTCTCCATTTCATGACTAGTCAAATGCTGGGAAGAGATCTTTATTCAATTCAGATGTACTTCATAATTTTGTTCCAAAGTCCCTTTCTGTACTTCTTTTTTCTGGTTAGATTTATAATAAACATAATTGATTTTACATAGATTTATTTTAATTGAATTCCTTAACAAAAAAAACCCAACACCCAAAGATACAGTGCCAATACTTGGGAAAAGAGGAAAGAAAGGGACTGCATGTGTAAATGACTATCATGCTATACTGAATCTAATTCAGATGAACAGCAAATAATTGGCAATATGTTTGTACATATTATATCATGTCTGCTTTTGCAAGTAGCTGTGCAGCTAGTGATGTTCTGCAGGTAAGGTACAGTTTCAGCTAAGACCTGTGTCTGAAGAGTCAAATACCATTCTAGAATCAAGTATTAATAGAATAAACTTAATTTTAGTTTTTTATAAGTGCAGCTGCATTTTCTATTTAATTATAGGTTCCCACAGTAGTAATTTTTCCATGACCTGCTCAATCTCAAAAGTCAGAAAATTGCTTCTTTTTTAAAGCTGACAATAGCACGGTATGTTTCCAAAGGAAAAAGACAAATTACAGAAAATCATTACTTTAAGCATATTTAAATAGCCAGGAAGAAATCCTAATTGAAAAGTTTGCTAAAATGTGAAAAAGTTAGCAGTGCTTTTTTTTTTTTTTTTTTTTTAAATATAATTCTCATGTTGTTTGTAGCTTTACAAGCTGCTTATGATACAATGCCTTTCCTTTCTCTGCTCACTTTCTACCCCCCCTTCTTTCCTCTCCAATAAGGTTAGACAAAACATTTTTAGGAAGCGAAGATTTTAACTGGAGAGAATTAATTTGTAGGTGTATTTAATAATCTGAATTGATTATTCCTTGTGAAGCTGATACAAAGGTAATGGGAATTTTTGTATTTCTTTGCACGGGCTTCAGAGCAGTCTGTGAGCCTTTATTTTCCAGTAGTAGCTAGTTTCCCTAGTATTTTAAAAGAATTCTGTAACCGTATAATTATTGTAATATATGTACAGGTGATATAGTAGCATATTTATGTTAAACTTTAACATGATTCAGGTCAATAATTGACCTAGAAATGAGCAACGTTAGAGCAATCCTTAAATGAGTCTGTGTTTAATGAAGTGGCTTGGCTCGTGGGGTGGAGTGTGACTGCAGCAGGGTTGGGGCTGCCGGGCAGACCCGGCGGAGGCGTGCAGCGGGGCTCTCCTCCCGTGTCTGAGGGGACGCAGGGGGGATTTACGAATGCTGTTTGCAGAGGAGTTAGGCAGTGTTGTGAGGAACCCAGCGCCGCTGTTTGCAGGTGGGGAGCCCCGGGACGGGGCCGTGGGGTGACTGCAACCGTTGGCGGCCGGTCCCTGTTGTGGCCCTGCCGCTGCCCAGCGAAGGGGGCGTTTGGGCAAAGCCACTCGCCAGGCGGCATGGGGTGCACCCTGCGGTGGGCAGGGCGAGGAGCACCGCCATGGCTCCTCGGCTCTCTGTGTCCCTCACCCTCCTGGCCAGCTGCCCGCGTAGTTGCCAGTTACTGGTCATTAACTTCATTACTGCCAATTAGGGTATTTCTAACCACAGTTAGAAAAAAAAAGGTATCATAAAATAGACTTGACAATCATGAAGTGCACCCCACTCCCTCCGGACGCCTCCTCCCCAGTAAACCTGTGCTCTTCCCCCGTTCCTCCGTTTCTTCTGCTGTTTCCCGTGTCCAAGCTTTCCCCCAGAGCAGCAGGGCCCAGGCCCTTTCCCTGACAGCCCCCCAAGGCTGTGGTGGGATTCTTGGTAGCTCATCTCCAGGGCTTGGCCAGAGCAGTGGACAGCAGCCCCGCGGCTCCCAGGGAGCAGAGGCAGGGCACCCCGGTGCTGTGCAGCCCCAGGTCCACAGAGGATTTTGGAGGGGCTGGTGGGTGCAGGCATCGCGGGAGGAGGTGGGCTGGCCAGCGGGAACCGCCGCTGGCATCTCCTCATGGAAGAGAGAAGAAGAAAGGCTTCACTGGGATCTCTTCTGCTGCCACAAAATATCTGAAAAAAGAGTTGTCTGCTGAGGTAGGTAGCCATGGTAATGTGTCTTCAGACAGAAGTTGCTCTCCTTTATCTGCTGAAGCCCTCAAGCTCTTCCCCATCCCCATGTTCTCCGTTTCCCGTCTCTAAATGAGTGCAGCTCTTACAGCTAGGCCCAGACCATGGTCCTGTGAGAGAAAGCTGCAATTAGCGTGATCCTTATTACAAAGAAGACAACCGTTAGAGGAGGAATTTGCTGTATTTTTGTCTTATTTTCCATGAACCAGCAGGTCAAGTTTACTAGGTGGCTCTCACTATAAGATATGCAGAATAAGTTCAGGAGAGTTATTTGTCTCTGCACAAAAGCTGGGACGGTTCCATGGTGATAAGGACAGTTGTAACTCTGTCAAAGCCCGTTCGAGCTTATACTCCATGATGTAATGATCTGACCCAAGCCATTTCCAGATGTATTTGTTAGTTTTTAAAAAAAAAAAAATTAATTTTAAAAGTTTAAATTTAAACTAATGCTTCAATTTTTGGCTCTGGTTAATCATCCGGTACGCTAGAGACAAAATATTGTTCTCAGCTCCTGTATTGACCTAGACCTTATACCATATACCTTAGACCTTAGACCTAAAGCAGTGCAACAGGACAATGAACGGGCTGGTTCCCAGAGGACGGGGCGATCCGAAGCGAGCAGGGGGCAGGACCGCATCCTCCGTTTGTAGCCGTGCTGGCCTGGGTGTCCCGCGGTTCAGAGCAGGCATTCCCCGGTCGGACTGTTCTCCGTCCCAGTGCTGCTCCTCTTCTGGCAGAGGAGCTGTGCGCAAAAACAATCGGCATCCAAGGATTGATTTGGTCAGCGGTGTTTTTCGTTTAAAGTCAAATGAAAAATGAGGTAAAGTTGGTCATACTTGCCTGATACTTTTGCTTTCTGCTACTTTGTTTGTTTCTTCCCTGGTGTGAAAAAATGGGAGTTTAATATGAGGGGGAGGTGGATCTTTCTTGCGTTTTCTTTTTTTTCTTGGTTTAATTTTTCAGTCATTTATCAGACGATGCTGTTGTGTTTTCTGACCCACCTGGTCCCAGACCTTGCTGATCTACAGAGTCTCATTTTCGTGACAGCTGGCTGATCACCAGCACAGCCGAGTTGGGGGACTCAATGGAAGGACCTTGACCCTCAGCCAGCATCTCTCGGGGAATTCTCTTTGTTGGGCGCTTTCAGGCTGAGTCCTCCTCCAAAGACGATTTCTATTTGCCAAAGTGGGGAGACAACAGGAGGAAGAATAAAGACAAAAATCTTCTAAGCAGTCAGCTGAACTTGTTCAGACTGATACCAGCCTGCGGTATTCAGACGGCAGCTAACCCAAGGTTTCCCTAACCTTGGCAGAAGTGCGGGAAATAGTTGCAGGAGGATGAAGTGTTCTTGAACGGTTTCTCCAATGTATCAAGCACAAGCAGGCTTTTCTTCAATATTAAGCATGTGCCTCTCTTTTCTTCCCCTTTAAAGAAACTTTTTATTGTAGGCTATAGAAGGGGGGAAAAAAAAAATCCAATCTCTCTCTGTTTGTGACTTCTGTGCTGCCTCTACACTAGCCAAGGACAAAGATGCAAATCAGGACCTCCCTGGTATAATAGCATTTATAAGGCAAATTTCTTGCTAAAGTATTACAGTAAAAGCAAAAGGTTAAAAGAAATAACTGTGCTCAAGTGTCATTTTAAACAAAAAGGAAAAAAAAATTAACCACATTCTTAAAAACATCAGCCAGAGCTTCCCTGGAAGCATCAAAAACAGCATTCCAGATAAAAGCAGCATGATGTGAAAAGACCTGATCAGCAACAGATTGATGTCTGGGCTTGGGGACTAATGTAAGAACTTAAAGACTTGGCTAGAGAATATATCTTGAGAAGCATAAACATATAAGAGGATGCCAAACCATGAAAGGCTTCCTTTGCACTGAGAATTCAGAAATCGGCGTGTTGACAAGCAGGGAAGCCAATGCTGCAAGCAAAGCACACAGGGTGATGAATAAACGCAGCCTTTGGGAGCCTAGGATGAGATCTAGAAAGGGGCCAACCTATTTAGCCACAATTTTAAGTCTCTACATCCAGTATTCAGGTGCTGTCAAGCCTCAGTCCTCCCTCTCCAGCTGCCGATGCTGATGTCCCACAGACTGGGGCAGCCAGGTTTGATTCAGAAAATGTGTGCTGGTGTTTGGTTTTAAGAGGGGATGGAGAGACTTCCAAGAGACTGACTTTATAGCAGGCTGGTTGAGCCATTTGTTGAGGCGATGGGAGAGTCAGGTTTAATTTCCTGCTCAAATGCGCTGCATTTTCTGGCTGTTGGCTTAGCACTAGGCTCCTGGAGTGCTTCCCCGGAGGCCATATATACCTCGTCCCGTGTACCGGGTGAGAGCTTGGAGGCTGTGTGGGGTCTGAGCTGTCCTTCAGCTGGCACAGCACGTCAGAGGCAGATGTACGCCTCTGCAAGCGCGATCTCCGTGGTGGCCACCACGGAGCTACTGCAGCAGGAACGCTAGCTTTAAACACTTGAGCAACAGGCGAAGCAAGGAAACAGATACGGCTCATGCGGTTCTTAAACGTGAGACCTGGTCCCCCTTTTTTAACTGGGGGAGTCTCTCTGGGATGCTAGCAGTGAAGCAGTATTCTTCTCTTGTGAGAAAAAAATACAGTTTTCCTCCAGCTGTACGTAAAATTGGATAGTTCAATAACTAGCCTAGAAATAACAGATTTACATATGAAGCAAGATAGCTATGAAAAAGCAGTTATTAGGGAGTTAAATAGGTCCTAGCTAATGTGCAGTCTGATTTTATTTTTGATGGATAAGCTCAGTTTAAAAGCTATATTCTAAGGAAAATAGACATACCTGTAAAAATATGGGATGTGCATGTTGTAGTCAAATGGAGAGGAAAAAAAAACCTCTTTACCTAAAAGACCAACTTTCTCCATCCATAGGAGAAAACGCCAGTGGCTTCATCTTTTGCATTTAGCAAAACCCTACCATGTGACCGGCCAAGCTAAACCCTGCCTTTCCCTGGTTTGGAAGAGATCTTGAAAGTCCTTTAAACTTGTTGACTTGCTCCCCTTTTGCCAGGCCTTCCTGCGTAAGCACAGTGATCCAAATGCAATCATCCCTTGAGATGTACTCACGTTATTGTCAGCTATCCCCTGGAGGCTGAACACCTACCCTGGGAGGATGCCGGTAAGTACTGCAGGCACCTCTTCTTTTAGCAAAGCGATTAACGACTATGCAGCTGATGGCTCTCATTCTTGTTCAGTTGGCAGGGATGGTATCACTAAACTTGAGCTCACTTGTCACAATGGCAATAGAGTTGGAATTTAATTATCTGCTGGAGGGAAGCCCTGACAGCTGTGGCGTAGGTTTTTCAATGTGGATGTTGCCTGGATCGCAAGAAAAATATCAAGGGCTGGTGAGAACAGCCATGTTCTAAAAGCATCTCTGCCTGGGTTAGACCGCTGCCTACCAAAGAGGTACGTGCAATTATCTTGAAGCTATTTATTGACTGTTGTGTCAGATTGTGGTTAAAGTTTATCTTTACTGAAAGTTGTCCTCAGGAATCCTTTTACTTCATCAAAAGTAACTTTTCTTTTCCAGGGCTTAGGTTGGAAGCGCAGTGTTTGCTTACCGCATTACCCCTGGGTTTGCCTCTGGCTTGTGCTTCCCGGAGGAAAGGCGATGGGTCTGCTGCTGGTTCCTAAAACAGTGCCGGTCTGGGATGGCCTTCTGGTAGTGAAACCATTTTACTAGCAGCAGCATCAGGTAAGATCTCCTCATTTTCTGATGGTAATGGTTATCATTGATAAACTAAGGAAATACTAGCTGAAAAAAAGGGCAACTGGATTGGTTTTGGTTTTCTTTTTTTTTTTTTTTTAATGTAACATTCCCTTAGCTTGTTATGATGCCCACTCCTGGGCATCAGAACCGGGGCAATGGGTTTTTTTTATTTTTACAATTTTTTTTTCTTGTTGGCAAACAAGCACTCATACCAGTAGCCCTCTGAAGTCACTGACATGCTCTGAGATGCTGAAGGCACTTTTATAATGATTTCTATTATACACTTGCACGAGTAGAGGACCCATACTGTGAACAGGAAGTTGCCCCATTTGGCATTTGGTCGCCCCGCCACCAACCTTGGAGGAAAACGCCACTGCCCAAGGCAGACTAAGATTTGCCTCCTGACTTGTGTCCCTGAATCCGCTTACCTCCCAGCATCCAGAAATATCATCTCTCAAAGATCGGAAAAAGAAGCCCCTTTTCCATGGGGAATTTGTGGGTGCCAAGCTACGCCCGTGGACCTACTTTCCTTCTCACACCCCAGAGGCTACCACGCGTGCCTCCTGGGACCTCCTGGCCATGTCCGCCCGGCTGCAGGTGAGCTCACCCTAAACCCTAGGGTACGTGGCTGCAGTTCTTTCCCTCCCTCCCTGCGACCTAAGAAGAAAGCGCACTTTCAGTGGTGGAGGGGAGGCTCTCCGTAACCTCCATTTAAAGACGGGTGAGGCCTTCTTTGGCTCTGAAGACGTTTTTCTGCAACAGACTTTTCTGTTTGGAGCCTTCCTCTACGTTTAAGAGTAGGTGAACTGGAGAGTTGCTTGTGCACTCTTTAGGCCGCCGTCAGATTAAATCGTGGTTGACGCAAGCCGGTATTTCTCGCTCCTGTCAGCCTGGAGCTTCCTGGGCTAAACTGGGAGGTTAGCCTGTCCAGCTGGACTGCCCAGGCACCAGGCAGGGCAGGGATATTGCCTGCCCCTGCCCTGCCCAGGCGAGAGGTAAGGTGCCTTTGTGAGGCTCTGTGCCGCCAGCACGAGCTGAAAGGGAGGATCTGTCTGGGAGAGAGCTTTGGGAAGGACTTTCTTCTCCAAAAAGTGCGTGTGTTGTAATCTGTTTATATTACACACTGGCAGCTCTTGCTGACTGCTATTAGGATTAGAAAAAAATTTGGAAATTCTGGAGTTAAAACTCTGTAAGTTGCATGGAGATAATACTTAATAAACATGAATACATGGTAGGACTTTTTTTTTTCCATCCTCTTTATATGACTTTTAGACTTACAAGCTTTTATCTTATTTTATGAGGCCATGTGAAATAAATTAAATGTAACACAAGATGCTGTTAAAAAAGATTTTATGACATCAAGAACTGGTTCTATATTAGGACCAGATCCTACATAGACTTATGGATGTGAGTAATTTTGCTCCCATAGATAAGCTATTGAATCAACCACGGCTAACCATTTAAATGTTCAGAATCAGGCCCTCATTTTGGACGCACTTCTCATTGTTAAATCAATGTGAAAGTGAAATCTGTCTCCTCTCAAAAGGAAATTGCCAAGACTTTCTATGCTGAGATTTGGGATCTGTAGAAAATGAAGCCTTTTTATTTTTTCTTCCCTCCAATAATCTGTTCAGTGAACAAGCTGTGAAAAATAGTTCTATATTTTTTCCATGTGATGCAGCAGACGGTAAATTTCCATTTAAAAGAATGATCAGAGTAGCTGCTGGCACTGAACTCTGTTGTCTTAGTCAAATCTACTTACAAAGAGTTTACAGCAATACAATAGTTTATTATTTCACTCAACCAGAAATCAGATGAAAAAGGCAAAGGGGAAGCCTGAAGTAGGTTCATGGTCAGAATTCTTTTCTTTCTTAATATCTTGGGTTTTTAAATGCAGGAGTTGAGATCAGTAGTTTTATCTGTAAGGAGGAGAATATTTCTTTTCACCTCTACTCTTGTATGCTGTGAAATAATCAGACTTCACACTTCTATAGTGCCTTTCTTCTGGGGATCTGAAAGCACTTTACAAACATTAATTAAAGTCTCACGACACCCATGTGGAGGTAAAGAAGCATTGTTTGTGTACCTAATGCAGAATGCTTAACCTGATTCTTTGAGTACTATACAAGGACTACAGTAAAATAATGGAATAGCCAAAGCAAATTAATCTAACTGAATTGCTAGGAGTAGGTATATGTATATGTGTGTATATATACGTGTGTGTGTGCACACGTACATGCTTGTGTCTGCAGATATATATGTTGCTACAAGCCTTAGACTACACTTCATCTGCCCCGCTCGTCCTGCCCATTGTTGTCTCAGGTGATACGATGAGTGCTGCTGCTTCTCTCTGCACGATGGCTCAGGTCCATCCACAAACGTATTTCTTCTAGGAAACCTGGGGAAAGCTCTCGTCGTCAGTGATTAGGCTAGGATTACTTTTAAAAATTTAAAAAGCAGAAATATTCTTTTTCTTGATCACCAAGTTTGTGAAGGAAAATAATAGGTGGGTGGTGGGGACCCAGAAGGGGTCTTTGTCCCCCTGACCCCCGTCCGGTGGAGGCGCTGGCACCTCCCCTGTTCATCTCCCTCTTGCTGTCCCCAAGCCCGGTGGCCTTGCCCTTGCCGCTGCCGCCTCCACAGCTGCCCCATCCCCAGGGGTTTTGGGGATGGGCCCTGCGGCACTGCAGGGGGGAGAGCTGCAGAGCGGGCTTGGCTCCCCTCCGTGCCGGGGGGGAAAGGCAGCAGAGGGGCGTTCTCCTACAGCAGCTTGACACTGGGCTTGGCTTGGCTACCCGAGATGTTAACAATGTCTACATTAAAATGTGTTAAATTGTTTTACAGACTTTA
>NW_009222861.1:429-5826 GCF_000690835.1 Fulmarus glacialis | reverse complement strand
AGAGTGTTATCCTCCACGAGAGGGGCTTTTAGCAGAGGTGTATTCCCTGTACTTTGCCGGAGAGGAGCCCGCCCCACGCCCCGGGCAGGTAGGGTTGCACTGAGTATTCCATTTCTCCACCTTCGCTGCTTGGTTTTCCCGCTGCTGCCGCACTTCACGCCACAGCTGAAGGCCAGAGCCACCCCAGCCGTGTGTGCCTGACAGGGAAGGTTGAATTCATCAGGGCTCTCTAGTTGCACTGTCAGAAATGAAAATGAAGTGAGGGAACTAAACAAAATGGAGGAAACCCAAGCTGAAGGACTGGGCAACTCTCATTTCTATTTTTGGCTCAGTGGTACAGCGTGCCGGTCTTTCTCCCACTTGTGCATGGCTGAACTGTGGCAGCCCAACTTCTCTTTTCCTTAGACAAGTCAGATTTAAAAAGTATTTTCCTAGGGGTTACAAGATGCCATTATTTTCTTTGTTTGGGTCAAAGCTGTGGGGAAATAGGCCCACACGACCACCGTGAGTTTGAAAGGTGGTCGGCTGGCTACTAAAAGCAAAATGGGCCCTGATGCCGCTAGCTTCCCTCAGCCCTAGTCCCATCCTCTGTTACAGTTTAAAAATGCTTTTGGGTCACCAGCGCTAGATCAGTTTCTTAATCTTCATCATGTCTTCTAACTTTGCTTTCTTTGTTTGTCTGACGTAGGCTGTAAGATCTTCAGTGCAGAGAGAGCATCTTTTATCTCTGCAAAGTGTCATGCAAACTTAGGGTGGTATGTAAATATTTAATAATAATATTAGTGATGGAGATTAGAGTCCTGGAGGAACGTGTCTCCTCCCTTGCAGATGCAGAACATCTAGTGGGAATTTTTTTTGTACTGTTTCATTTCCCTGGTAAGAGTTTCTCTGCTCACCTGTTTTCCAGTTGCCTCTGTCATCTTCTTGGTAAGGCTATTGGGACACACTAATCTTGGCTGGGAATGGCTTAATTAGAACTGGGCAAGTAACTGCTTTTTCAGTTTGGTGGCCCACCTGAGACTTTGAAAAAAACTCCCCTAAAATACAGGATTCTTGTTAGCAAAATGGAAACCTGGGAAAAAAGTCATAGCTTCTGATACGCGTCTTCTGGTTTTAACCATCTTTATCCTAAAAAGTAAATGAAAGGCGACTACAAGTGACCTCCAAATCACATTTCAGAACAAGAAATGGAAACTTTTAATTTACAAAACACCAGAAAAAAACACATTGGCTTTTCTGAAATGCTCATTTTTGGACAAGACCCGTTGCCTCATTCAGTTCCTACCCTTGGCTAGCTGTAGCATCTTGAAAACACCCCAAGAAGACGGTGCAGTGCCTGACAACAGGCAGCATCGTCGTCCTGCCAGCGCCCCGGTGCAGTGCCTACCGGCCCTTTGGTGCCAGGAGCTGTGCCGCGGTGCCCTGGGGGGACGGGGGGGGGGGTGGGCGCGCGTGGGGGCCCCCTGCCGCAGGACGCGGAGGCACCTCTGCGGGGCATTGCTCCCTGCCGCCCGCAGAGGCCAGGCATGCAGAGCGCCTTAGCTGGCTCTGGGTAAACTGGTAACATAAACACTGGTATGGTACTTATATCATATAAGGGCCATTCACAAAAATGTTTTTCTTTAGCTTGGGATAAGCTTCATCTCTCAAGGGTCCTTCAGGAGCAAAGGACTGGGAGAAATCCACCTTTTTTTTTTTTTTTTTTTTTGCATTTCGACAATAATCTTCGCGTGACCATGCAGAGGAGGAATATCAACAGCCTTCTGCTGGTGGTGCCTGGGCTGATGGCGCGCTGCCCCGCTGCGGGGGCTGCGAGCAGCCGCCCGGCCAGGCCAGATCTGGGGGGGGAAACTCTCCTGAGGTGCCCAAACAGGGGACATCGGTGAGCTCTCGTGCTGCGGGAGCTGGCGGTAGAGAGGGCTGCTTGGGGGACCTGTGCTCCCCGCCGGCAGCGGAGGGGCTTCGGTGCACTCACGTCTGGGGCAGCAGCGCAGGAGACAAGCTGCGAGGAGCTCAGAGCCGTCCCCAGCGCTCTGCTCATCGACCCTTCTTACTTCTTCCTTTTCAGTAGCCTAAACAATTAAAAAAACAGGTTGGCTATATAACTAGATTAATTTTATAGGAGGGCGTTTATGCCGTAGCTTACTTAAATCTTAAATTTTCTAATGATTATAGCCAATAGCAATTAATTTAAAATAACCAAGACAAATATACACATCAAATTGCCCAGCACAACATTTTTCTCATTCATTTTTGACTCAATAGACTTCAGTGTATATGTTCAGTCTTTACTAATTGCACAGTTGATAATTCTTTATGACTTCGAGGAGTTCAACGTTTTCTATCTTTACTTTACTGGCTGCATCCTCTTAGCATAATCATAGTCTTAATTTTGTTTAACTTATGCTAAAGCAAAATATGAATCTAAACCACAGGAGGGAAATAAAACACATCATTGTACAGTTTGCTACATTTTACAAAACCAGGAACCATCCACCCGTTCTGTTCAATGGAGTAAATGGGATCTAACTACGCTTTAAGGACTGTGCTCATCTTTAAACTGATTAGTTTCTATCCTTATTACAAAATGCAGGCATCTATACCAGGTCTAACATCTATTTTTATATACAATTAAATGGGCAAGCCCTGCTGCCTCCAGCATAATCATTTCATCGTCGTTATTTACCTTGAGGCTCCCTGGGCAGGATCAGAGCCCCGTTTCGCCCATTGCCGCTCAGTGCGGAGGGGGCCCTCGTGGTCCCGGCGGCCGCGGGCAGGATGAGAGGGAGATGCAGAGAAAGGCCAAGCTCACAGCCTGGGCTCAGCGGGAGGTAGGGGAGGACCGAGCCTTGTGCCCCATGCCCGTCGGGCAGCAGGGATGGGGTGGGAAGGCAGAGGCAGGGGCCGTCGTGGTGCGGGGTCGGCGGGTGGGTAGGGGCAGAGCGGTGCTGATTTGGGGTGCCGGAGCAGGCTGTGCCCGCATCCCTGTTGTGCTGGCTTTGGGGTATGGTGCCCGTGCTCGAGGCAGGACCCAACTAAAGGCTCTGTGGTCGGAGCTGGGGTGCTCGTGGGGCAGCTCTGGAGATGGGTCTGGTGGGGCCGAGGGCTTCGGGGGGATGCCATGGGGATGCGGCACTGTGGCCATCGGCAGGGGGGAGCATCCTCCCGCCCAGGGCACCCACGTGGCGATGCATCCTCCGTGCTCTGCACCAGGCAACAGGGAAAGGAAACTGTTCCTTAACCGAAGGGTAATGCTTAAAAAAATCCCCCCAAACCTCACAGCTTTTTATTCCCCTCTCCCCAGAGAGAAGTGCCCAGCGTGACTCCCCAAGCCAGCATTGTGCCGTGGGTCCCCCTGCCCCAAACCCTGCCGGGCAGGAGGAGGTGGCGGGGGCTGGCGTGCAGCTCGGCAGCCGGGAGCCGAAGGACGGCTGGGAGCCCGTTTGCTAATAGTGTCACCTGGTTAAAACCCCCAGCGGCACATGGCTTTAACCACGCGCGGTGCTGGCAGGGCGAGCAAGAGGGGCTGCCTTCGGCGCGAGGGCTCCGCTTGGCCCCCGGGATTAGGAGAGGAAAGCTGTGATTTCCACCAGCGGCCAGGTTTCTTTCTCTCGCTCTCTTTCTCTTCTTCTTTTTTTTTTTTTTGGAAATCGTGTTTAACACTTGTACAATTTGGTGAAATTACAAGCCCGAGAGGACAGAGGGAGAAGCCAGTCTGTTTAAAAAATAAAAAGAGGACATGATTACTTTGCTGAAGCCGTACTTTCTATTTTCTCTTCCAAAAGAGACAAAGGGAATAAATACTTAAAACCCAGTGGTGACGACAGTGAAGCAATCATGCAGTCGCTGGATACCTTTGTCTCTGGGAGGCATGTAGTCATTTTTACATGTCTGCCACTGGGTGTCAAACCTTTCTTTTCTTCCCCTTTCCATTTGGGATGGCCAAACTGATTATCCAAAATAGAAAATTAGCACACAATGGCTTTACTCTGTGATACCCCTTATGCAACTAATGGGCAAAGCTTGTTAATTGGTTGTAAATGCCAGCAGGTTGCCAAGATAATACTTCAGAAATAAGCGGGTATTCTGATAATTACAGCAATCTTCATCTATAAAAGCTTAAGTAGATGAAGTACTGGCTGGCTTAAAACCAAGATTTATCCCGCTGCACTCGCATTAAAAGAAAAAATAAGATGAAAACAATAATGTAGCAAAACAATTATATAGCAGGAAGCGTTGTAGGTTTTAGAGATTGTGAAAACTCAGAAAGTAAAACAGTGCTGTAATAACCAGTTATGGAAAAATAGGCCATTTACATTTGTGTATAATTAAATAGTAGGCTATGCAATTTCACTTTTTAAAGTAAACTGCCTTTTCCTTTTTTTATAGGGCAACGTAGCCATAATTGCTGCATTAAAGCTTTAATGAAAGAAAAAAGCAGCAGATCAAGATGACATGTAACATCCACATTTGTACTGTGGTGTTCTGCTTGTTTAGTAATGGGAAGCTACTGAGGAGATTAAAATTGCAGAATTCTTCATAGGTTTTTTCCCGAAAATTGCTATAGGAAGATCATTCAAAGTCTAAAATACATACAATTTATTTTTCTACCTTCAATCCACCAGGATTTAATGGCTTTCCTAACTCTCAGAGTGTCTGAAGAAATACTTTCTTGCAAAAGGGGGATATTATTTCAGCTCATCAAAATTATCAAAAGTAAGCGGCTCAAACTCGAAGCGTAGAGGTCTCACCTCATGTTTTAGACTATTACTGCAAATGCCGAACAGTATTTTTTAACTCAGTGCTGCTTTTCAGCTTTCCTGTCAGAATTATCAACAGGTTGATATATAATCTTGTTATTTGGCATTTTGATATGTTTCTTTGTACATGTTACAAACAAATTGGAAAATGCAGTAAAGCCAGGCTCAGCTGTGTTAAAGCTTCGAAATAAGGGTGCAAGCTTTCAAACCAAATTTTCGTCTATGAGAGTAAAATGCAAGAGTTGACATTGGTGGAGAAGAAAGCCCCTTTTTTTTTTTTTTTTTAATGACCTCGGGTGCACCTCATAGACTGCGTTTAATCATTGATGCCTCGTGTGAGCAAGCGAAGGCACGTTTTGGCAGGAGCGCAGGGCAGTGCTGAGGGGCTGCTCCGCTCGGGCGTCAGGGGGAAAGGCAACGCCAAAGCGAGACACCCTTCTGCTGGGCGGCCGGGCGGCCATACTGCGGCCGTGACGCCGGCTCGCACATAGCAGGAGTCCGCGCCTGGTTTAGTGCTGCTCTGCCCGGAGCGTTTGCCCATCCTCGCTGCCTCCGTCGCAGCGGGGTCAGGCCATGCAAAGGTGCAGGGGCTGCAGCGCGCAGCCCCGGGTGCGAGGCGCTGGCACGAGAGCAGCTC
>NW_009222861.1:0-230 GCF_000690835.1 Fulmarus glacialis | reverse complement strand
CATTGTCTCAGGGTAGTCTGCTTACCAAATATTTGATGGAGATGCCTTTCCCATGTGTGGTCATGCAACATCAGCCCGCAATCTTTTCTCGCACATTATCCATAAAAAAATAAAAAGACCCCATTGGGTAAATGGGGACAAACTTGCTGTGCCAGCTAAACCCTTCAATTTTGCCAGAGAGAGAGGTGCATCACGTCGCCTAAAACCCTCTGGGGAAACGAGGTGTGAGA
>NW_009222860.1:3580-25426 GCF_000690835.1 Fulmarus glacialis | reverse complement strand
TTCTATGATTCTATGATTCTATGATATCGGTGAAATTAGAAGGAACTCTGTCTAGTATGTTACAAAATCAATATATCAGTTAGAAACTCTGTATGGATGCTTGATCAGTTTTCCACGAGCAGCAGGTAAGTTGTCAAGAAGGCAAAGCATGCCCTGCCGTTCGAGAGGAGCTGAACAGAGATTTAGAGGCAGCCGTGATGGTGGGTCATACTTGATTTTCCATTTAATCAGCTTGGTCTGAAAGAGAAAAGACAAACGAAAAGAAATCCCAAAGCCATAAGCAATTAAAAAAAGGGCTTTCAGCCTCACCAAGGAATCCAGTTCTTTCTTGCTCTTCTCAAACAGTGGTCTTCACCCTAACTATATACATAGTTACCATCTTTCATGTACTTTATACTGCTTCTGACTCTCAAGAAAAGTATTGTATTTCTTTCTGTGTACAGTACCACTCCGTATGAGCTAACCTGTTTGATGTCAGCAATTATCAGGGCCTCATACTACACTGAACAGGAAGCTGAGTTGTTTTCCAAGGTCCTCTTCACTACCTATTATACCTGATAAAAGGAAAGTGCCCTTTGGGTCTTGCCTTAACAGTTTGTCCTCTCAAGTAATCTCAGACTCAGTAATCTCAAACTTCAAGGTTTTCTTGTTGCCTAAAGAACTTTTATTGGTACTTTACTTCAACAAGTTTGTATGGGCTATGGAGTTCCTGTGTTACTGGTTACGTATATCAAATTACTGATACAAGAATCTCTGGTTTGAAGTAAAATTATCAATTCTGAATGAAGTTGAAAGATGTCAGCAGCAAAATTATTTAAAAATACTAGATAAATTAATTGTATATTATTACTTCTTAAACATTCAAACATTTTATTTTAATTTTTGTGAATATTTAAACATTTATTGTGAATGCTTATTCAGAAATAAAAGAAGAGCGATTATCACTTTAAATACAGATGAATGACAAGAGAAAGATGTTTATAACAGTTTTAAAATTATCCACAAAAATCTTAAATTCTGAATATTATGGACAAGCGTCTCTCTCTCCTTGTTAAAAAAGTTCAGGTCCTCCAGTAAGGTGGCAAAACCAATAAATGTTACCATTCACACAGTTTGAGTACTATTAATAAGATTTCCAAGTACAATCTGTTTGCTAACTATTGCTTATGCCAACTTGCGAAGAGAATGATAAAGTAGTAAGTGTTGTTTTTTCCCTGACAGCTAACAGAACAAGATTGTTCTTGTTTTGCTATTGTAATAAACTGATCACTTTGCACTATTCTACCTCATTGTGTGACAAAATGTAATGAAGGAAAAATTCAATTTAAATCCAAATTTATGCTGGAATAAGCGTAGTACTGGGAGCATAAGGTTCATTCAAAGGGAGACTGTGAGTGTGATGGATTTTAGATAGCTGACTGCACCCCAAATGTTGAAGGGAGTAGGAGCAGCCTGAATATAAGTTATGATGTAGTTATCCATATATTTCTTATAGGCTTGGATATAGACATATAATCTAGACTTGGCATTTTACAAGTGGGGAAGAATCCGGTCAAAGTAGTTGAGATCTGGACTGAACATTAAGAAGTGCTGTGGAGGAACCTGGGAGAATTTGGGTGACTGCAGAATGTTGGTGGTACCAACATGGAGAACATGAGGCTTTAAATTTTGGATTTGTGCCTAATGTGGCAAAAAAAAAAAAGGGAAAAAGAACCCCTTTAATTTCTTTTGTGCTTAGGATATTATAAAAGGAGATAAAATAGATTGGAGAACTTGATTAGGGGGATAATTTGTAATGATGCTTTACTAGCTATTATAATTACAAGTCTAATTAAAAGACTTAAATATGGTGTATGTAAATTATTAATGAGGCTTGAGAATGCCAGTTAATAATGCAACTGACTGAAATAATGGGTACAGCAAAACTCTGCATGCAATAAAGAGAGACAGGGATGGAATTTAGTATACCCTTCTGATCTGTACAAGTTAGATTTAGGGGAAAGGACAATTTTCCCACGTAGTTTTATTTTTTAATTGTTTCATGTCTTTAATCACTGCTATTCCTTTATATTTTGCTGCTTGGCTTTGCAGACATCTACAAACATTCTCTTTATTACAGAACATAAGAAGGGAGTCACCTATGTTATTCTTCAAGCTTTTTAGTTCAATGTATTTTTCCTCCTGTTTTTTTTTTTTTTTTTTTATATTTGTTTAACCTGGAGTGTAGTGTTCTTGCAAAGGCTTGGAGCAGTGGTATTGATTAACTACAAAGGAGGCTATTTTGGTAGTACTCCATTCTGTCTCGGAGCAGGAAGCTCTGCAAAACTCTTGAGGAAGTGTCAAGCATGACTGTAGATATTTAAGTGGTGTGGAAAAAAAAAAAAGATTTTGTTGTTGCTTATCTCAACTGAACTGAGGCTCTGTAACTTTTGAGATTTGTTCTTTCTCCAATTCCTTTTGACATTTGGTTGTATCTGCAGAGAACAACAGTGCAAGTCTTTCAGAGGACTTATTAAAGTTTAATCCAAAGAATGGTCTTGTTAAGCAGAGTACTAAAGAAAGCTCTTGCCAGTGACGTTATGGTATTTCTCTAGAGCTGTTCCTCAGGCCTGGAAAACCTTGACTCTGCAGTAGTGCTATTCTAGACACTTGGGTTCAGCTAATGATTTCAGCTAATGGAGTTGCTTAATGTTAGGGTTTTTTTCCCTTGCTGAGGGCTCTTGCTTTTACATAGAGCAGCAATTACTCTTTGCCGAGAAGTGCTGCAGTAAGTTTGGATTATGATGTTTGCTTTTTTGTCCCCTGCATCTGGATTGTAGTTGTTTTTTTCAGGCTTTCCATTACTCAGAATATTTTATTTACTTTGTTATGACTCTTTCAGGGTCATCCCTGCTTCTGGGATGCATTTGCCAACACAATGAATTTGCTGACATTTCATAATGGTGTTCCACACAGATTTGTGTCACTTTTGGTTGCCTGGGGGAATTATCTGTTAATTCAGTAAAGTGCCAAAATAAGAAAATATTAGATCAAGTCAGGCATGGGAGTGTGAGGTGATTTCTGAGTTACTGACGTCACCCTTACTTTACAATTAGTAATCTTACTCTGTGGAAGAACAGGAATCTTAAAGTATTTGGGGAAATAAAGTGATGACAAGTTTGTAACTGGAGGACAGTATCTTGAGGTGAGGTGCGCAAGTCTGAGATTTATAGTTGTCTTTTGACTACTTTTTCCAATGGAAAACCTTAACAATTCATCCAAAATGGGAAAGACAAGAAGGGGGAAATGAATTAGTGATGGGCAATAGCATATGAATTTTTCACAATATTTGTGGTACACTGTTCAAGGAATTGGTATAAATATTGTAATACTAGTAAAACTTTAGTGGAGAGTAATCCATGGGTTTTCAGAAGGCTGTGAATAAGGACATGGAAATATTTCCTCTAAACCAACCGTTATGCTGCTGGTTTTAGCTTTATTCAATGTTGTTCAGTTGCATGTATGTATTTGTGTTTTATTAAGTTTTCTGGTACCTGTGACCGTACCTATATTCCTGAAAGTGCACTTGTTCTTCCGATTCACTTTCGTTTTGGATAAATGGGTTTATCTACAGCCCTTGTCATTTTCACAGTCTTAGAATGTGGTTTTGTATAGTGAGGGGCAGAACTTACATGGAGAACTGCACAAATATGACCGCTTGTTTCTATCTTTCTCTTTGGATATAAATCTAGGCCAAAACAAAGAATTTCCCAAGTGCCCAGCTTTCTTCTCTAAGTAGGTCTGTCAGGTATCCGGTAATATCACAGGTGATAGTAACACTAATAGATGCTCAGGACCTAAAGGGGAGTAGAACTAGAGGGAAAACTCTGCTTCCTACCCTGAAGAACATAACCACATTACTAATGGCACACCAATTTCTTCTTTGGCTGTTTCTTCTATAATCTGAATGACTCCTCTCAGCTGAGCTGTTTCCTCTTCCTTCCATCCTATGTTACTTTCCTTCGGTTTCCAAACATTTTCAGCTTCTGACTGAACTTATGAACTGACATATCTGCTCTTATCTGGTGTCCTGCTCTCACATTTCAGCAACACATGGGGAGTAATGAAGCCTTTGTCTATGAGATTGAAAAGCATCATTCACTTATGCTATTTTTCCGTATTTGTGCTGCTAGTGCTATAAGCTGCAAACGTGGATGGGACTGAGCTGGAAGATATGGCTATGAGAATGGTAGGGCTAGCTGGCCACCTCATGCGAATTTTTCCTGTTTAAATCTGTTGTTAATAATCAGGTCGTTCTCTTTAGAACAGACTAAATGCAGTCTAAACAATAAACTGAAAATAGCAGTCTTAGCTTCTGAAAGCCTGTGAATGAAGAACAGCTTTTCACTGTTAAACAGCTATAGGGACATCGTTTTCTCATCTTTCTTCTAATTTTCTTTCCATCTGCAGATTAAATGTCTGCCAACTGCTATTTAAACAACATGGGTAATGTCCTGATTCTTGAAATCAAAATTCCCATTAACTACTATGAGACCAGAAAAGCTGTCGCTCTGTGAGCATATCTCTTCTCTTCCTGTGCACTCCCCTTCCTACTCTAACACATTCTTCATTCTATTTTTACTTCCTTTCAGATAGTTCATCTCCTTTCCTCCCCTCGATTGATTGATTTACCTCGATCAATGTGAATTTTACTTGGTTCACAAACTCAGCTTTGCCCCTTATATATGCTTTTCACTTTCTCAGCGTTATCACTGTCTGTGTATGAGACAGAGGAAGGTGGAGTAAAAGAAAGGCTGGAGAAAGGAAGAGGAAAGGAAGGATGTTTCCCTTTCCCTGCTATTTGAACCATTCTGTTATCTGGCTATGGCTGGTTTGGAAAATCAGGGGAGTTTCCTCACCCAGGACAAAAAAAAAAAAAATCAGAAAAACAACGTATATAGCATTGCAAGCACACATGGAAAGAAGAACCTTCTGAAAGAAATAGTTGTTTCAATACTATCAATCAAAGCCAGCAAGAGATAAATTTCTATAAAGTAATAAACTATTATAAATAATTCTTGCTTGACGTTATATTTGATTATGTTACAATCCCTTTAGAGGGATGGATTCTCAGACTGAGAACCGTGATCCTGCAGAATGCTTTAGCAAATGGGGAAATTCAATTTGGAACATGGATTTGGAAACACTCAAATCATTTAACTTCTGAAGCCAAACTGACACAGTATATGTATTTCTAAGGAGCTACATAGATTGATCAATTAGGAACAGTCTTTCCAAATGGATGTTTCAAATATGTGTGTGATAAAATACCTCTGTAACTAAAGCATCCAGGAATATCATCACCTAACCAAGTTTCAGAAATTTATCACAGATGGTTTAAAGTCAAGAAAAATTCCTATCTTGTTTCTTTCTATGCATGTCTCATTCAGACATCTCTCAGAAGCATTAGAATATTTTAGCAAAAACCATTGTGTAATTAAAAAAACAAGTTTCAGTGTTGGGGTTTTTTTGTTTTGTTTTGTTTTTTAATATGAAATTCAATGAAGTGTTCAATAGGCTTGCAATGTGTTACCACATCATGTGAGATACTGCTTCACTTTTAAAACTCCTAATCTGTTCAAAGGGGAAGCTGAATTTAGGTTATGAAATGGAGATTGCTTCTCTATGTAAGACTTTCACGTCAGGAGTGAAAGCAGAGTAAGCAAGGTCAGTTTCATCTCATTTTCACAGGTTATTCCTGGCAGTACTTACAGAAGCTGATAATTTCTAGAGGCCTGGAAAGCAGATGTAGTTTCCCATATCAAAAGTCCTTGTATCTCTAAAACGATACCTTCCTCACACAAGGTGCTTCCCTCATAAGATGTCTTAGGAAGGATGCAGCACATTTTGCATACCCAGTAGCAGGGAGGAAGAGAAGAGGAATTTCTTGTTGGTTGTGTGCAGGCAATTTCAGTTTCTTTGTGTTCCTTGATAAGGGATCAAACTGGCTTAGAAATCCAGCCTTAGCATGTCTTAGTGCTACTACTAGTCTATATGCTACCTGACATACAATCCCAAATCAAAATGTCATATGTATCTGATAAAGTGAAAGAGCTCATACTACAGAGGCTTTTCACTAAGTTTTTAGTGGAGAAAATGGAGTCTTTGCATATATTAACTGAAGGTTTTATAAACGTATGAAGCAACCTGAATTCACACATTCAGGTTTACACAGAGAAAGTGTACAAAGAGTTAAGAAGTCTGGATATAGCAAAAAATGGGAACTATAATATAAAAATTGTATTCTTTTTATTCAAGAAGATGGAAAGGTGTTGATGATAAAATTGATCTCTTGTCTCCTCTCCATCCCCTCGCCTCTCCTTGCAACACAAAACAAGGTGTTTAATTTTCTAGGGTAGTTTAGAATGTATTAGTATCTAAAAATCACATGCATGGATTAACATTTGGCCTTACCTTTGCAAATATGAAGATATGTAGACATTATCTCCTATACCTGCTGGTAGGAGCTGTATAAAAAGGGAAGAAATGCAGCTGAGCCCCTAAGCTGCTTTGTAAAGGCTTGTGCAAAGACAGGTGAGTACAAGAGGTTCAAAATCTGGGGCAGAGCAAAGACTGTGTGGAGAGGTGATCTGGTATTTGAAAAGGCCAGTATCAGTCTGATAAACCAGAGAACTGTTCAATGCACAGTCCCTCACCTACACCCCATTTGGTGTGCAAACCACATACGTCCCTTATTGTGAGGATGGATTCCACACACCCCGCCCCCGCATTTCTTTAGCATTAGTGGTTCTTCCACTAGCAGGAATTCTCCCATCTGAACCTTATAAAATGTTAAACTAAATTAAATCTGTGAGTGACAGGTGGCAGACTGAGTTGGGGAAGGGCGAAGCAGCACAAAGCAGGAGAGATGTTCTTAGAGCTTTCGCCCTGGTTGCTAAGGAAACTGTTCCTTTTCTGAATGTTCAAAGTGTCGTTTCTAGCTAGACTGGCATCTAGACATTTGCTGGCAGACACGCAATCATTTTCAACTTATCTCCCTCTGTGTAACCCTTGTTTGCTTTCTTCGAAGAAAAAAAAAAAAAAGATGGGAAAGAAAACATACAGAAAATTTACTTGGTTTTCTTAGACATGTATGGTTTTTGATTGGGATGTGATCTCAGTGTAGGGGATCTTTGCTGCCACTTCAGCGAGACCCGTCAATAGTTGCCAAACTATTTATTTGACCTTTGTTTAACCCATCTTCTACAATGTATTGCATCATATTAAGAGATAAATTACTTGCAACTTATTTGATGGGTGATGACTGTGGACACTAACGTCACATAAAAGTTGAGTGTTAAGCAGGATCCCCTCTATATTTAGTGTACATATGGAAGTATGCAACCTTTCTTGGAAGGCAGCAGGACTATTCAGCAACTTAAAGTAAAACATGTGCCCACCAATTTAAGGTACACTGGAAAGCTTTTTGGGGGCTCAGGTTACCAAAACTAAAAGCTTATGATGGAATTATCGATGGCTGGATGTCTGTGGCTCAGTATCTCGTGTCAGCCAAGAAGACCTCCATCGCTGAGGAACTGAAGAATGAGGACTGTGTTATTGCAGTGCTCAAACTGATGTCCTTCTCATAATGCATTTACTCTTTTGAGGTCAGCTCACATTTTTCATAGTAGGCTGTTTAGGTGAGATTTATTTTCCTCTTTGTCCTTATTCGTAAAAAGTCTGTTTGTCTTAATATTTGAAATGGAGATATTAGAATATCTAGGGTTATGTATTTTGCTCTTTGTACTGAATATATACATTCTTAATGCAGTGATTGGCAGAGGCTAGTAGTTTTCTAGCTGAACCCTCTGAGGTAAATGGCAAAAGTCCAGTGCACAATATTTGCCATTCAACTGCAGTTAAATGTTAGTGTCTTTGGCTGGGATTTTCTTAGGGTGAAACCTCCCTTAGGTTTCTCTGAAAATCCCAGCCTTTATGAATATTATTGAATTTTTCTTTCATTATTTGAAGCAGTATGTTTAAAGAAGACAGCAGCTTGCTAACAGAAATTTGAACCTTTTCTAACATCTCCTGATCCTTGGTTTCACCTGGAATAACTGTCAGAGCTGGGTCTGTGGTTTTAAGCAACCCTAAACGATCTTTCTTTGCATATGCTTGTACGGTATGCAGTCATGTCCCTATGAATGTGTACTTGGTGTCCTGAATGCATCTACACATTAGGAAAACATATTTTTAATATGTGGTGCTTACACAGCGAATGTAGACCCAGTCAGGAATTTTTTAGGTATGTGCTACCGCCAAGAAACCGTGAGTTGTGAAGCCAAACATTTCCTGAAAATGCAAATACCTTCAGTGAAGCTTGCTAGGAAGGTCTTTCAGGACTGGAAAGACAGAAAATGGAAAGGTTCTTTTCAGAAATTTGCTCTGCCCATAGCCTAGTGATGAGGGCTGTCTGCTGAGATATAGGAAAGTTGCATTCATTGTAGTGCTCTGTCCAATGCTCAGCAAGAACTGAATAACAGCTTCTCAAAACTTAGTTGCCTTACTGCTGAGCTGAAGGCTCAGGCTTTGTCTCCTGATGGAGCTCTTCGACCATGAAAGTTTCTAAATAGTCATTAACTCTAAAATGGTGATTTTAGTCCTGATGCTAATACTACCATTAATAATTCTGAGCCAGATTTAATGTGAATTTAGGTCTGAACACTACCTGCCACTCTATAGTGTCAGTTTTGTGCTGCTGAGGACACTTACTAGGTTCTGTGAAAGCCAAGGTCCAGCTCATACTGAAGACTATTTAAGCCCTTATGAAAGCAGGACCACTTCAGCAGAGCAGATTGAAGACTGCTCCCAGAACAGCTCATACGAGACTTTCCAAGTTTAAGGGCATACAATCTCTTTTTCTAATTCAGCAAAAGTGGTGACTTGAAAACAGATGTTCTACCTTGCTGATTCCTGCCACAGTATAGTCTGTTTTGTGTTAACTGGGGAATGCTCATTTTCCTGTGGGATTTATACACAGAAGAAAATTCATAAATGGAAAGAAATATTGTGGAAGGTAGAATTCTCCTTTGCGTTTCTAATTTGACAGTTCAGTTAGGCTTCTGCATGGCTGGCATTTTTGTAAGTTGTCAGAAGTGGGAGCATTTCTCATCTCCTAGGTCTAGCTGTACAAACTCTCCATCTCCTGAATACAAACTTCTTGGACATTTGATGCTTGCCACTGATCTTCTTTCAATCTTTTAATGTAAGGAAGTCTAGATACCTACCTAGAGAGAGAGAGGGAGTGCATGGAAGCCATTATGCGCTCAAACTGTTTGACATCAATGATTTGGGGACCAAGATTGTGGACCTCACTGATAGAGAGCATCGGTAGTTTAGATAGAGCCCTTAACTTTTTGCCTGTGCTTTGTTGAGATCAGGATGCATAACTCAAACTCAAGACAGTGTCAGACCATTTAGACACCGCGATAACTAACTTTGAAGTCCATTTATAGATTTATTGTTAAGTCAGTTAGGTGGTTTTGGAAATGCCACTGCATCTTTCAAATCCATCTAAAATTACATTCCCATGACATTTCATGGAGCTGGTAACATTTACAGTGTTATAAAGCTTGAAGAACTTTAACTTTGCAAACATGGAATCTTCCAGAATTGTTTTATATTATACACAGAAAGACATTTTCTTCTTAAAAACAAATATATTTTTGGGCCATGCATTTTCTAGCTTTTCTTCCAATGAATCTTCCTAATACTTATTTTGGCTTTGGGGTACCTCACTATGTCATTGGTGGGAGAGAGGAAATCTACTGAGAATGACAATCATTCTCCATTACTTCTGTATTTTACAGAATATTAATTAAGATAATGTTTTAAATGACTACCTTGAGAAGTTGTAGTACGTCCTGTAAATTTTACATAGTATGCAGAACAGAAAACGAAACTTGAATTTAAAAAAAAATTCCCAAACAGCTGTGTTCAAAACTATGTGGTGCATGTCAGTAGTTCATAATAGTAAGGGTTTAATTGTGCTTCATTATTAGTTCGTATAATGAACTAAGTTGTGTATAATCAGATCACCACATTGGTCTTCACAATTGTCATAGGTTATGCATGAAAAGGATATTTTCCAAAAAAAATTGTTGTAAGCAGAACGTTTTGTCCAGCTCTGTTTATTTGGCCTCTAGTTTAAATACAATATAATAATGAGTCCAAAATATGTGCTGTACCCTTGGAAGTGTCCCATAGTTCCTGGAAATAAAGTCATCTCTACACTGCACAATGAAGGATGGGTTTTGATCCATTATTTGATCCACCTTCATGCACTAGAAGGAACAAAACCTTTTTGTTGCTTTGACTAAGGAAAATTGAGAAGGTATGGCTTATTGGTTAGATCACAACCATGTGGAAATACAGTTATGTTGCTTTTGAGACATGAATTAATATCAATGTGCATGAGGTGAAATTTTAGAAGGAACTTGTGTCTTTGGGGAAGTTGCTGCCGAGGAACAGATATGGAAATTTGGTTTGTCATGACAACCTCTCTTCAATGAGCCATCATCAAAGAACATACCACCTTTTCGCAGAGCTTTTCCCTTACGTGGTAGCTGATGCAGATGAATGAAAACTCAAAGCTTTTGTTTTTAGACTGATGTACAAGGTCATACTTTTTTTATCAGTTGCTTAAATGATCGTGTTTTTCAGTAGTGCCTACAGTTTGAGACGTCTTCTGTGTTGTATACTTTTCACAAGTTAACGTCCCACTGGAATTGATGGGCATAATTTTCCCATTTGGCAGAGCAGTAGTCAGACCTCCATCATTCATTCAGATGTTAGGATTGTGTGTTTGTCAAGAGTACTAGCCAAAAGAGGACTTCGCTGAATGCCAGATGGTTGTTTAAGATCTCAGGATTTGAAAAATGGTCTCACCAACTCATAGCAGTATGTTTGCTAATCTGCGGCTGTGGTCACATTAAAAGATGCAGAACCACCATCCTTTGCCAAGTCTTGCACATTTTAAAAGCGTGTACATTCTGTGAAAAACTAAACTCTAGTAATATGATTTCATCTCAATTACTGGAAGGCAGAAGAGATCACCATTCATAAATTAGTGTTTCATAATTAATATATGTATTTGAAACTACCAGTCAGGAAGAGTATTTTGGTTTTCATCTCATTTCCTGCTTACAACACAGAAAACTCCTTGATGTTATTGGCATATTATATTTGCCTGACTGTCTAATGGTTCATGTCAGTAATCAGGTGATTGACACTGGATAATGAAGAGATGCAATTGTAAAGCAATCTGCAAAGTAAACTATGCAGTGAGATACCTGTGTGACTATATATTTACATTATTAAAAAGCTAACGCTTTAGCTGTCCCCTTGTTTTTTCAGTACCTGAGTATTTCATTGCTGTTAATAATACAAAAAGTAGGATACTGTAAATATGCGGAATTGTAGCAATTGAACTTAATAGGACTAATGAACTGTCAAGCCAAACATACAATTGCAAATTGATAGAACAGTGTGCAATTATTTTACGCATTGCTGGGTGAAACTCTCTAATAAGTAGAAGCTGATGACAGTGTAAATACTTAAAACTTTATTTGCATGTTCACATTGGTTAGTTAGGTATGTAAGTAAGCAACGCTAACTGTTAGTTCAAACGTACTCGTTTTTCGTATTTTGTTCTCCCTTTTCTCTGTGGTCTATTTAGTCACTTACTTCGCTTTATTTAAAACATAGATTTTTGAGTTCCCAGAGGGAGAGACTGTTGTTTGTAAGTCCATAAAAAAAAGGGACTCCCAGACCATATGAGCTGCTTAGCTATTACCGTGTTGTGTAATAATCATTGGGTAAATGAAGCAAAGAATTGGCTGAGTTAAAAGCAGAGGTGGAGGAGTCTACCTTGTCTCAATGACATTTCTTTTTGTTTGTAACACAGTGACTTTAAAACTGATCAATTTTGTAACTTCAGTGAAAGTTCAAGTAGCTGGAGAACACAACATAATTGATTTTTTTTTTTCCCTATTGTAAGCAGGATACTAGAAGAATGTGTTTAGGAGGAAAGTCAGCAGGGAGAGGGCAAACCTCCTGGATTTTAGGGTTGAGAATCTCTGCTATCTTCTGCTGGTTACACATCAGAGACAGCAGCTTCACTGTAGCTTGAACCCCAACAGGAATGAAGCAAGCTTTACAGGGAAGGCTCATAGAAAGACTATGGGATGGAGAAAGGAGAGAGAAAGTTTTGTGTAAAGCAGAAAATAAGGACGAGTCTGGAGGAGGTTTTAGGCAATAATAGAGAACTGAGATGCATCGTTGTGTGTGTTGGACAAGGACACCCAGCTGCAGATCCAGAGGATTCACACTGTGGGAGAAGCACAGCTGGCAAAAAGTGTGGAGGAATTGGAGAGTGAAAAGAAATAGATGTAACTCAGAAGGTGACCACATACCCTAGTATCCATGGACATGTCCTTTTCCTTGCCTTACCCTAGAACACGTGAGCATTTGTCTCAAATCTGGATTTATTTGATAAAATCTAGGATTTGCAGGAATCCAGCAACCTGCTTGGCACCACCCATACCCTGAATTCCTGAGCGCTGATATTTTGCAGATCAACTCTGCAGTTCATTGCATGAGCCCTGCACAGCTGCACATCAGACATGCTGTGCAGACAGCTTATGCATGAACAATAAATCCGATGCATTCTCAGAGAAATTACTCCTCTGCCCATGTTCACACCTATTTGTCCAGAAAGTCATGAATAGAAACAGTAAGCCATGGATTGAGAATAGTTCATGAGGGTGAGTGAGAGATCGAAAGGCAGAGAAGAGTATTAGTAATGGATTTGGTAGCTGGAACCTGAAGGAGGGGGCAACATGCAAAGAAAAGTAGGCAGAACTCAACTGGGCTGTGTCACTTTGCTTTCATTAATTACTGTTGGGGAAGGAGAGGGGGAAGATTTGTGGAAAGGAGTACAAAGATGTTGGTAGTAAAGGGACCATGAGGCTTTCACAGCAAGATGCTGCGAGTGATGAATATGTCAGAAGATGACATACAGGTATTGTGTTGGTCAGTAAGCTGTTACTAGAGGGCATTTTCTGATGTCAGTTTGTTTAAGCCTGAAAATAAATACAAGAAACTGCCAATGATTTTACCAGAAAAAAAAAAAAAAGGAAAAAAAAAGAAACAAAAAAAAGAAAGAAAGAAAAAGGAAAAAAATTATAAATTTCTTAACTCTAGCTCTTCAAAGTAATGCATTCTGCTTTCTCGTGGGAATATTTCCAAATCTGACTTCAACTATTAAAAATGTTTTGGTCTTGAAAATTTTGCAAAAATTTTCAAATAACTTGCAAATAAATGTTTCTGCTTGGGTGAGGGAAGTGAGAAAGTAAGAAACAAATGACATAAGGAAACGGCGCCCTGTCTTTTGGTCAGGCTGAGCCCCATGCCACTAAGAAGCACTGAAGAGCCCAACACCATAGCTCGGAGCTCCGTAACCATATAGCCCTGCAAAGCAGTATTGCCATTACTGGTAGCAAACCATAAGGTTTCTATTGCATTAGCAAGGACTCAGTACTTCGGCTTTGATCTTTGTCTGCAGCTCTGTTTTACTCGGGTTAACTGTGACATCAGTTTCTCTAATTGAGCAGGTATCTGTGGCTAATTTGTTTGGGGATTATTTTTTGCTTGTTTGTTTGCTTTTTGTTTTGTTTTTAGGTTTTTTTTTTTTGTGGTGCAAGTGTAGCTTTATATAGATAAGAGCAGCAAGTAGGTTTTCTATGTAGAGTGAGGTATTTACAAATCTAACACAATGATGCAGCATTGAAAAATACAGGCCTATTTTGAGAGCAGATGGAGAAGTGGAGGCACAGGACATAGAGGAGTACAGGGATGGGATTATAAAGGATGGGGCATAGGCTTGGCACTGGAGACCCCACAGCTATGAGAAACTCACGCATGTTAAAGAAATGCAGATCTGGACCTTGACAGAACTGGCGTTAGTGGTAATAAAGCAAACAAAGGAGTAGTAGTCAACATACCTTAAAGTCACCATTTGTAGTAAATTGGGATGTAGCATGAAGTTGCAGACCAATGAAGAAAGCAAAAGGTGTATAAGCATTGTGGAAAATGTATGAAAGACTTCAAGTGGGTCCTAAAGTGAAGAAGAAACTACCAACACAAACATATTTCTTCTGGCAAAGGACTTCAGAAGCTGACAGCTTGCTGTAATGCTCCCCACTGAAATGAAACTGCCAGCCTTAGGAGCCAGAGGAGCAATGCAAGGGTGGGAATAACTCCAGGAAAAGGGGAGAAATCAAGAAATGAGTGTAACAACTTAAACTACATTATTTTTTCTTTCTCTGTAACAGTTATACCTAGACTAGTAATTTCTAGAGTCTTAAGATTTCCGTTATTCTTACGATACCTTCTTGGCTTTATACTTATATGTGTGTATATATATCTGCATATATACAGAAATATATATAATATGTATAGATATCTACCCATAAACAAGATCATGAGTGTAATAACTCCTTTTCTGTGGCTGGATTTACAAAATGCAGACTTTTCCTCATATGAGCTGTATATTTCATTGTGTGGTGGGATATGTGAACAAACGGTCTCTAATCATACCATCTTGTGGTACACACGCTCATTTAAGCCATGGGTGTTTCCATCACGTCAGTAGGGATGCTGCTGTCTTTCAGTCATTTTCCCATTGGTAGGAGGAGCCTGTGGTGCTGCTTTTGAGGTTTTCTGTAAGAGGCTGTGTGACCTCTTCTACCCAAGTTAAACTGACATAGAAATGAAACTTTTTTCCAAAGGACTGATCATTTAAGAAGGTTTCATCACATTTTCTTGCATTAAGGCTCATTATGGCTTTCTTCTTATTCTGTGATGTGAAGATTAAGCTTTGCTTTGTGCCTTTTTTGAAACTGGTTTAAAAAGTGTTATAAAATGGAAAGTTGAAACTGATGCAACGAGCCTTGTATAACTTGATTCTACTACAACAGTAAAATAGTGTGTTCTGGACATAACTCTGCCCAGCAGTATTCTTCAGTAATGCAAACGCATGCCTGCTGGATCAGATGCAGACAGCTGCATGCTAGATGCTACGAGCCGGTGTGTTGCAAGTCAGTCCTTTCCAAAGGCACTTAGACATGTTAACATAAAGCTAAATTAATCCTGCTGGGGAGCATATCAGGTGGCTTTTAGCAAGAAGGCTGGCCAGAGCATGGTCCTCTTTCAAATGACTATATGGTCTTTTTTTCAGTTTTTAGTGAGGCATTACCACTGCTCCTTGCAATAAATCAATCCTAATTTTTGTTCAGGGAGCTTGAATACAGCAGATTTTCTGTACAACTGTCCTTCCAGCATACGAGATGTGGTTTGCTCTCCCACTCCTGACGAGGAAAATGGTCCCTGGCTGTCACTAAAATGGAATTGTGCTAAATTCTCTCCATTTGGGGAGCAAAATATGAAATTTCTGTCACAGGAAAATCGTGTATCTCTCTGGTTAGGTTATGCCAGGATTAAGGCCTTTCTCTTTCTGGCTCAAATCAATTTTTTTTTAAATTCTAGGTAATTCAAAATCTTGCAGATAGTTACCAGGACCGTATTTTCCCATCAATAACTCACTACTTTGCCTGTCATAGGCTCAAGTATGAGAGAAAAGATATCCAGCAGTGAAGCTGTGTGGATTTAAACAAACAAGCATGTTTATATACTTTTACTTTTTTTTTCGATATTTTGTCTAGAAGTAAATCATTGGGCTGGCAGTGTCTTTGAGGAGATATAGTCGAGCCCTCTGTTCCAATGTCAATCAGTCTTCAGTGATGGTTTTTCTGACCCACTTTTAGAGGCCTCCAGTGATGGAGCAGTTTATTCCCATTTATTTCAGTGCTTTTCTTTCTACTATAATTCAGAAACTTCTGTGCTACAACATTGGGCCAATACTTTTCAGCCCATTTGCTGCAGATGTGGAAGAAGCACTCGTTTCTTTCTTTTTTCTTCAGCTTCTTAAATACTTGAAGATTTTTATCATTTCTTTACACCCCTCCCAGTCCTGGATATTTTTGCTGGTTGAAGTGCTTCTTGGCAGCTTTTTCCTGAAAACGATATTTTCTTTAAGTGCTGCATGCAGAAGAATTACTTTGGTAATGCCCAGAATTGGAATCGCCGCTCCCTGATCTGCTTGGCTACTGATAGCAGAGTTTCTGTGGTAGCGTGATCTTTAACACAGCCTAATTGCATTTATCCAAGGTCCTTTGCAGGTCTTTGGAATTCTGTACTTCTACAGCTACAATGTTGGATTCAATTTGGAGAGTTAAAACTAGTTCGGATATAAACAAGTCATAATTACAGCTTAGATTCTGTATCCTTTCCATTAGTAAAGTTCTGGTGGTCTCATCTGCTTAGTTGAAACAGATGGGATTAATAGGCAAATCTTTCACTGTCACTTTCCAGGAAGCATGTTGTCCTTTGTTATCAAAGGCTTTCAGCCTAATACCTTTGACATTCCTTGTATTCACTTCAAAAGCTTTTTAAAAAAATGAACTCATAGGTCAACATTGTTCTGTGGCCTTCAGAGAAATTATATTTTGATAATGACACAGATCTAGTGGGTCTGTAGGACCCATGATCAGAAAACATGAGGAATAAAGTGTGTTTAAAGATCGGGCAAATTCAAGATGGAACCTTAATGTGAGTCTAAAACTGGTTCTAATAATTTATTTTTATGTGCGTTAAGTACTTGTGTTATAAAGTGTTTCCAAGAACTATAAAGCATTAACTAATCAATAGAAGTTCTTGGAATCAAATGATCTCAAAATTCAAATCAGTGAGGAGATTTAATTTATTTTTATGGGAAAAACTTTCTATTGTCCTTTTCAACTATTGCAATTTAATTGTATATTTAATTTTTCTTTTATATGTATTTATTATTCTAGGGCTAGGAAACTGGGTAGTTAGTTGCATGTCATATTATGAAAAGATTAGTAATATCAATAGTAAGGAAAAAAACCTGAGTGAGATTTTCTTTCATTTTCTGCTTTGGTGAATTTTTTTTTCTTTCTCTGTTTTCTTGGATTCTTCACCATGCTGTGCTCAAAAACAAATGCTCACCAGAAATGTCGTAGAAGTCATAAGCATCTGAACCTGACATTTTCAGGTCTTCGTCTAGGTCTTCACATCTGTGATTATTCATTGGGGCAAACATGTTGTGTGGGTGTTAATGGAGTCTGCGATGGATCTTGAGCTTGACTCCAGAATGAAGATTTGCTGTTCATTTCATTAAGGCTACAGCCTCCTTTAGAAACAATCTGACTGTAACTTCAGCATACCATGGACTGGCAAAAGGCTCAACAAACCGGGATGCTTAATACAGTGACCTTATCAAGTCATAGGGAAGTGAACTGGAATATCTGTTCCACTGAATGATCAAAAGGTACAACGATTTTGCAGATACAAAGAATCCAAAGGCACGTACTACTGTAGAGCATGATATTTTGCGTAGAATGAGGAGCTAACTCTTGCAGTGCTGTCATTTTCCAATTTACCAGCGGGCAAATACAGTTCCGTGAGTATGTGCAATGAAAGCTTGGCCTTCTACCTTGGAGATTCGCTTACTGTATGTTATCAGGAGGTTGTGTGTTTGGGAGGAGGAGAATGTTGAGGAGGATGCCTTTAAGCCTCGGAGTAGCAGTTGTCGTAAGATCAAATGATACAATAAACACAGTACAAGAGATTAATGAAGAGAAATGTCTGTACACATTTTTGCATTGGTGCATGTTGTTTAATGTAGTCTTTCAGGTTCTGCAGTGCTGTAATACTGAAAAGATCAAGACGTGTAAAATTAATACATTCCTTTAAAATGAAAGCATACTCCTTTCCTAGCTGCTGTGACTGAAATTGATCCTAGATGATATACAGCACAGAGATCCATTGTGGAAAGAATTCTGCTCTGTTTTTTATGTTCTTCTTCCTCTTGTTTCTCTCCTGATCCTGAGGGGTATCTGTCAAGTGGGCATTCCCAGCCACAGTCTCAGGTCCACCGTGAATGATGTAGGACTCTGGCTCCTGTTGGTGTATGCCCTAACTCCTAGGGCATCGCAGTTTAATTTCAGCCTCTCATTACTCTAGTGTATGGCAAATCTGCCTTTTTCCTTGCTTAATCTGCCTTTTTCCTTGCCTTCTCACTACGTCCACTGCTATGGCCTTTCTGTTCTTCTGCACAGATTCTCTGCTCACTTCTTAACAGTGCTATGGAAAGAAAGACTGTCTTTTTATGCTGCACCCTTGGCTGTAGAGGCTTTTTTACATATGTTGCTCATGTTTATTTCCATCAGTTGCCATGGGGGAGAAGGCAGAAAAGGAACCTCAAAAGAAGATAGTCTCTTTTTAGACATGCCTTGCCAGCAACAAGAACAGTTAGTAAGGAAGACTTAACATCTTTCCTACATTATTTGCTAGCAGGATCACTTTTGAACATAATTGAGTATTACCAATGTTTTAACAGCTCTTGTAGAAACATGCTTCTGTGTAGAAGGCACACTTCAGATAACTGTATGCCATCTTGGTGTATAAAGACATTGTTCTGAGTAATTTCCATCATGTTGACTGTAAGTAGGTGACAAAGTAAGCTGAGCATACGTGCCTTCAGCAGTCTTTCAAGGAGACTTCCTGTTATGAATCAAAATCAGACCCCTTTTGGTTCATATTGAGATGATGCAATGATTGTGGAAAAAAAGGAGAGCGGTTTTTTCCCATTTTCTTTAGTATTCTAAAGCCCTACAAAGTAAACTCTAGTGCCAAGACTGGGTGTAGAGGATCCTGTTTTTCCTATCTAGCAACTTGTCTTTTATGGTATCAGATTAATCATGGTCATGGACTATGGTTTTTTTCTTTAAGAAATTTCAGTGTTCTTGTGTTTGGCAAGATTTTTTCCCCTGCTTTAGAATATAAGTAAAAACTAAAACCTGACTATTGTAAATAGATAACTGTATTCAGAAATAGAAGTATAAAGAAAGAAACAGATACTAAAGCCACATTCTGAATAATTTCACTGAAATAGGATAAATATATTTACTGTAGTATATGTCCACATCTTCTAGAAAAGTTGCCTGCAACCTGAACTCTACAGCGATAACTGCATTGGCGTTTTGCAAAAGTAGCATTTAGAAGCATTTCTTACATGGGGCAATTAAAGAAGCCATTTCGAAACCCCTATGAAACTGACTTTTTTACAGTATATCTTCATTTAATTGAAAATTAAATGAAAATTCAAGAAAATCTCCAGTCTTTATGAATCAAGGTCCAAGGCCAATGTTTGTTTATTTCTCAGTGCATTTCTTAGTTATTTGTCATCTGGAAATCAATAAGAAAGAGCATGTCAAATGAAAGGACACATTTCATATTATGACAAATCCATCTAATGAAGATCAAGAAAGGCCATCTGTCATTTCAACTTTCAAAAATGGGATTTCTGTTAATCGTCATGCAACAGGTGGCTACTCCCCCATGCTTTAAAATATGATTTTGTGTTTCTTGTATTGGGATAAAGTGGATGTACTGAGAATAGACAAGTTTGATTTGATATTTAATGAAATGGTAAGAAACAGTCTGAAACAGGTTATTTTCTGTTGATACATAAGAGTGGTGTTGATATTCCTTCTTTCAACTATTCAGAGAGGGAGGGGAAACATTTCCTGAAATATTGGTGCAGCTCTACTGCTATATATCCTGTCAAACCTGTTACTGTTTTGAGATCATGCGCTGCTGGTTGTTGGTTTCTTCTCTGAAAGAAAGGAGAATACTACATTGTGTCTGGCATAGATTCAAAAGTTGTATTTAGTTTTCTATACTGTATGCATCACATTTTCTTCTGGTAGTAACATTGTGTGAGTATCTAAAAGCAAATAAGAAAAATACAGTTTCAAAGAATCAACATAAAAATGCCACTTTCCTGATTTTTTTTGTCCTCCTCAGAAAAAATGGTGCTAACATCTTTTACTTAACCGTGAAACACACTAGTGCTAAAGTAATTAAATGTAGTATTTATCACTCATTTCTCCCACTTTCACACAATCACGAAGCCAGAAACAAAATCTTGGCTTATGATGCAAAAAACCAAAATTAATGTCTGAAACTGAAAAATTTTCAGTGTTTCATGTATACATATATTCATAAAATATATGAAATATTATATACCTTATTTCTATCATTTCATCATGATCATGTTTAGAGGTAATAAAAATGTCTGAATATCTTAGTGTAAAACTGTCATTCAATATTTAGTAATTCTTAAAAATTTCATTAAAAAACGTAATGGGTCTTAAAGTAATGTGAAGATATTTAGTTGTCTAGGTCTATTGTACAGTTTTAAGAAAAAGAGGGAGCATCATTCGAAGACTGATTTTCAGGAAAGTGGTGTTGAAGACCTATTAAAAATAAAACCATAGACTTAGGTGAGCTTCCAGTTTTGGAATTTAAGCTCAGTCACTGAAATAGCCCAAAGCGTAAGAAGACCTGGTACCTCTACAATAAGATGGCTGGCTTAGTGGATGAGAGGGGAGTGGTGAATGTTGCTTACCTTAACTTTAGTAAGGCTCTGACGCTGTCTCCTATAACATCCTCATAGACAAACTGATGAAGTGCAGGCGCGGTAAGTGGACAGTCAGGTGGATTGAAAACTGGCTGAACTGCTAGAGTTGTGATCAGCAGCACAAAGGTCAGCTGGAGGCCAATCACTAGAAGATTGAGGGCCAGTACTGGAGCATCCGGAATGCTGTGTCCACGTCTGAGTTCCTCAGTGCAAGAGAGACATGGAGCTACGTGAGTTAGTCCAGCTCAGGGACGTGAAGATGACGAAGGAACTGGAACGTCTCTCCTATGAGGAAAGGCTGAGAGAGCTGGGACTGCTCAGCCTGGGGAAGAGAAGGTTCAGGGGGATCTTAGTCATCTGTATAAATACCTGATGGGTGGTGGTCAGGAAAGTGGAGCAAGACTGTTTCAAATGGTTCTAGTAGGAGGATAAGAAGCAACGGACACAATTTGAAATACAGGGAATTCCACCTAAACATAAGAAAACTTTTTTATTTTGAGGGCTATTGAACACTGCAACAGGTTGCCCAGAGATGTTGTAAGGTCCCCATCCTTGGGGAGGGGGGAGATGTTCAGAATCCATGTGGACAAGGTCCTGGGAAAGCTGCTCTAGTTCAGACTGCTTTGAGCAGGAAACTTGGAGAAGACAATCCCCAGAGTCCCTTTCAACCTCAGCAATTCTGTGATTCTGTGAAAAATTATCTTTCAAACTCTCTAAGTGAATTTGCCTTTTATCCAAAGGGATATTTGTTGTTAACTTATCATTACTTCATTGGTTATGGAGGCTGAAGGCAAAGAAAGCAATTCCAGTCCTAAGAAGTTTGCTAGAAAAAGTTCTAGTTGCTTGGTTCTCTCCGTCTTGTTTTTTTTTTTTTTCTTTAAGAGAGATTTGAAGTAATTTATTATATAGGCTATGCATACATTGTCTCATAGCACAGCACAATATAAGTAGGTCTGTAGAGAGGATTAGATGGTGCTGAGGCATCCACACTGTGTCCACGCTGTGTTTCATGAGCCTTTCTTCAGACAAGTCCCAGCCTTGCTTTTTGGACTGGATGCCCATTAACAGTTGAAGCAACTTCAGTGCATTCCTAAACGTCATGTTTTCGTTTCCTTTCAACTGAAAGGAAGGCAGCTTTAATGTGACACTAATGCACCATGAAAACCAAAGCATGGGAAGTGGGGCCAAATGGGAGATTGGCTTCAAAATTGCACTGCTGGTCTTTCCGAACTAAAATGCTA
>NW_009222860.1:0-3567 GCF_000690835.1 Fulmarus glacialis | reverse complement strand
CCTGACTTTTCAGTGCTGTTTTGTTTTACAGTCTGATTGTTACCATTTCCCTCTAACATGTAACCATAGTCAGCACACCTGGATTGTCCACATTCAGAGCAAAGGTAAAACCTGTAATTTTGTGACATTTAAGCAGACCGGAATCCTCGAAGCCCATAAACAGGCTTCTTCAGCTATCCAGGGATTACCTGCCTCACCAACATCCATCTGGAATAGGACACATCTTGCCAGCAGCTTCCTGCCTCTCTCAGTGGAATGGTAGTGTGGAGAAAAAACAGTTTCCATAAGAAGAAAGTTAGTAGAACCTGGTAAATACCTTGTGTGTGTATGAGTGCCTACACAAGGGACAGTTATGGAAGAGCTGCTTAGTGAAAGGACAGATGGTGATGCAGATTTCAACAGGAACTTGAAGACAAAGCATGAACAATGCCATGTCTGTGCAAGTAAATTAAATGTACTCTGGAAAATGTCCTGGTTCTGAGGGCAAAAGTCATGGAATTGCTCACATCATTGCTAGCAAATTGTTCTAGTCTCTAAAACAGAATGGCCTCATGTAAACTGTCTCCTGGGCAGATTGACCTTTGTTTGTGTAACGTTCCTGAGAGTTTTTTGGGAGGGTACCTCATGTCGTCAGCTGTGCTACAGCACTCATTATAAATATTTCCACACATTGTTTCATTTCCTAATACAGATGTATCAAAACTAGAAGAAAAGAAGCACAGGTAGGTAGTCTGTAAATCTGGGGGACCCTCAGTATATGCTTCAATCTTGGCTTGACAGTGCACTATTTTCTTTGGGTCTTCCTATAGTTTTCAGCCCTAATGAGATCCTATTGTAATATTTAGTTGAGTTTTGGTTTTCCTGTAACTGTAGAGGGGAAGAGAGGGAAAATGAATGTGTATAAGCATGGCGTACATGACATTTTAATTATAGATGCCAGTGGACTTTGTTGAAGTTGGACATTTAATGTATTTTTTAGAATGTCATGGAGTTAGGTGATGTCATAAGTAGAACATACCATCATTATCTTATGGACCTCAATATTCTGATTTGGATTGTCAAATCTGAATGATCTATTTCAGTAATGTAATAACCCTAAAAGACCTGCTGCAATAATTGCTTAAGTGTTACAAATCATGGAGCATTGCTCTGAGTAACTGTTTGGAAATTGCTAATTAATCATCTCACTCACTTAGGTCTCCATCTTCTTGCATGTTTACAGGCTCAGAGATACTCAAATGTAGGAGGGAATCAATTTCTCCTTTTATAGCTTTATCCTGATGGTTAGAGAGGAGTTGACAGTTTGAAAGACTTATTTCTGGAAAAGTATCCTTGAACTTACATCTGTTATTCTAATGTTATATTTTATACAAGCGTAGAAATAGCATCAGGTGTAGAACAAATTCCTTTCTTCGTTAAAAAAAAGAAACATAGTTTCCGTGCTACTTTTAATTAAAGCAAAGGGAAAAACACAGTATAATTTCTTCTTTCCTTTGAAGTTAATTTTCACACCTTTCTGATAGTATAATTAAATGCGTGTCTTTTTAAATTCATGACCAAAAAAAAAAAAAAAAGAAAAATAAACAAATTGGTTTCTAAATAATCTGGTGTTCCCTGAGTCTCAGGCTGATATTTATCACACAATTCTTTGAATTCACTGAATGAAGTGCTTTCAATGATTTACCACTCCTAAACTGTAAAGAAGATTAAAAAAGTAAAAAATACAAATTATGATAGCTTTTTGCTAATAAAATACTTCCCCCCCAGTTCCATTTTATAGACTGCATAGAAGGCAGTTGTTCCAGCTCCTGGTCCATTGAAAACAATAGAAACATTCTTATTTCATTGACGAACTTCAGTTGATGAATTTTATATATATATATGTATACACACATATAAAAGTAAGGTCATTTCCTCAGAAAAAGCACATGTGGCTTATCTCTAAAAGGTTGAAAAATGAGTAAACTAAACTTAATTCAGGAAGACTAGGGTGTCTTTTCTTATGCTTATTTTGGAAAGTTGGAGATGAAAGTTTACAGGGTGAATGCATTTTTTTGGTGGTTCTTAGTTCTGAATGTTAAACAACCTGAAAGTTGGAGTACGCTACTTGGAGTTGCCCTGCTTTATTTGCTTACTTGTTTCTAAATTGAGAAGATAATTTTTAAAAGATTGAACTAAGATTTTTCTGTTCCCTAGTTATCAATAAGCAGTTATGTTTTTTCATGTTTGATTATTTTAAATTACATGCTGTAGAATAGCTAAAAACTATTACTGGTCTGTTGAATATCTGTAAGTAGTTATCAGCACTTTTTCATAAAAACCGAATTTGTGTTGGCAGTTTTTGATTAGATTCAGTGAGAATATGCATGCTGTTGAAGTTAATTTCAGTATGTAATTTCAAAGTTAGATCAACATTCAGCCCTTTTGAGAATCCCTCTCACAGCAGAGGTCATTTGCTTTCATTAACTCACCAGACAAATTTAACTGTTAGAATCAAATTTCTATTGAGGCAGTGATCTTTACAGAATTTGGAATTCATTCCCATGAATATCATCTGTTTAAAATTAACTATTTGCCATTTTTGTCTGTATGTAGTAAAGTATAAATACATTTGTTGGAATGTTTATACAAAATGAACAAACACGTGTAAGAAAACAATCGACATGAATTAATGTGTTCATTTGTGTAAAGGTTTCAGAACTCGTAAGATATTTGCCTGACTTTTCCTCTGTCAATTATGCTTACTTCCTCCTTTTTAAGTCAAACATCCTGTCTGCTCTAGGTAATGTTGTATCTTAAAATATAATGGATTCAGAAAGTCTGGGGCCAGAAGAGATCATTAACTCATGTATTCTCAGGTTTTGTGTGTATCACAGACCATTGCATTTCACTCATTTTTCTCTATGTTGAACCCAGGAAATCGCACATTTGGGTAAAGTCAGCCTCTCAGGAGGCATTAAGTTTTGAAGTGAGGGCATCTGAAAGAGGAGACAACATTCAGTGTCCAGCACTGAACTGAACACCAGTTCCTGAAAAATCTTTCTAGAAACCTGTAAATTGTAAAATTGTTTCCCTTTTTTAATTGCTTTTTCAGTTGTTACTCTGTTGAGGCTCTTGTAGCCTTTTCTGCCAAGTTTATAGGAATGAAACCCAATTAAGTGTCCTATTGCTATTCTGCTCATCTACTTCCTCTTCTGAAAAGCTGACACAAGTTGTAGTATTCCAGAATTTCCCCAGGAATCTAAGATTTAAGGAACAAATCAGCTGACAGAGCTTGTCCCACTAGATGGTTAAAACTGTGTCTAGTCTACTGAATAATATCGATAGAGAGATCATGAATAACTAATGATTCTGAAGTATTCAATAACATATCAGCCATTCTGGTAAAGAAATGGGATGTGGCATGGTCTTCTGCTGCTGCTTCAGTATGCGGCATAATCTTCTGGTCCTTGTAGTCAGGAAGGGTTTTGGAGTGGCAGATTTTTTCCTAAATCTGGTTTGAAATGCTTATGATGTACACCCCCTATATCTCCCCCCCCCAAAAAAGCCCAAAATCCAAACACCACC
>NW_009222859.1:0-7573 GCF_000690835.1 Fulmarus glacialis | reverse complement strand
CAGTGCTCCCAGTTGCCCTGTACTCCACCTTGGTGCTCCTGAGCGCGAGAGCTCAGGGTATCAGGACTTCCCCCAGTGCCTCCCAGTCCATCCCAGTATCCTCCCAGTACTGACAGAGCACACTCCCAGTGCCTCCCATTCCCCTAACAACAGCACCCAGTGCCTCCCAGTGCTCCCAGTTGCTCTGTATCCACTTTCATCCTCCTCGATGCAGGTGCCCAGTGCGTTGGGGCTCTCCCCAGTATGTCCCAGTATCCTCCCAGTCTGTCCCAGTGCCCTCCCAGTAACTCCCCAGTGCCTTCTGAGGAACATCCCAGTACCTTCCAGTACTTCCAGTTGTGCTGTACCCACCTTGGTCCTCCTGGGTGTGGGTACCCAGTGCATCAGGACTCCCCCCAGTGCCTCCCAATCTGTCCCAGTGCCCTCCCAATGCATCCCAGTACCTGACCGGTCTGCTCCAGTGGCCTCCCAATGTGTCCCAGTAACTTAACAGTGCCTCCCAGTCTCTCCCAGTGCCCTCCCACTGTGTCCCAAGACCTGACCAGTCTGCTCCAATGGCCTCCTGATGTATCCCAGTACCTTACCAGTGCCTCCCAGTCTCTCCCAGTGCCCTCCCACTGTGTCCCAAGACCTGACCAGTCTGCTCCAATGGCCTCCTGATGTATCCCAGTACCTTACCAGTGCCTCCCAGTCTCTCCCAGTGCCCTCCCACTGTGTCCCAAGACCTGACCAGTCTGCTCCAATGGCCTCCTGATGTATCCCAGTACCTTACCAGTGCCTCCCAGTCTCTCCCAGTGCCCTCCCACTGTGTCCCAAGACCTGACCAGTCTGCTCCAATGGCCTCCTGATGTATCCCAGTACCTTACCAGTGCCTCCCAGTCTCTCCCAGTGCCCTCCCACTGTGTCCCAAGACCTGACCAGTCTGCTCCAATGGCCTCCTGATGTATCCCAGTACCTTACCAGTGCCTCCCAGTCTCTCCCAGTGCCCTCCCACTGTGTCCCAAGACCTGACCAGTCTGCTCCAATGGCCTCCTGATGTATCCCAGTACCTTACCAGTGCCTCCCAGTCTCTCCCAGTGCCCTCCCACTGTGTCCCAAGACCCAACCAGTCTGCTCCAATGGCCTCCTGATGTATCCCAGTACCTTACCAGTGCCTCCCAGTCTCTCCCAGTGCCCTCCCACTGTGTCCCAAGACCCAACCAGTCTGCTCCAATGGCCTCCTGATGTATCCCAGTACCTTACCAGTGCCTCCCAGTCTCTCCCAGTGCCCTCCCACTGTGTCCCAAGACCCAACCAGTCTGCTCCAATGGCCTCCTGATGTATCCCAGTACCTTACCAGTGCCTCCCAGTCTCTCCCAGTGCCCTCCCACTGTGTCCCAAGACCCAACCAGTCTGCTCCAATGGCCTCCTGATGTATCCCAGTACCTTACCAGTGCCTCCCAGTCTCTCCCAGTGCCCTCCCACTGTGTCCCAAGACCCAACCAGTCTGCTCCAATGGCCTCCTGATGTATCCCAGTACCTTACCAGTGCCTCCCAGTCTCTCCCAGTGCCCTCCCACTGTGTCCCAAGACCCAACCAGTCTGCTCCAATGGCCTCCTGATGTATCCCAGTACCTTACCAGTGCCTCCCAGTCTCTCCCAGTGCCCTCCCACTGCGTCCCAAGATCTGACCAGTCTGCTCCAGTGTCCTCCTGATGTGCCCCAGTACCTCACCAGTGCTTCCCAGTGCCCCGAGCTGCCCTGTACCCGCATCAATTCTTCTGGGCAAGGGTGCCCAGTGCAGAAGAACCCCCCCAGTAACTCCCAGTGTGTTCCAGCATCCTCCCAGTGCCTCCCAGTGCCCTTCCAGTGCCTCCCAGTGCCCACCTTGGTCTTCTGGGCGGCATCATTGTAGTTGACCTGCTTGCGCACCCGCTTCCCCTTGCCCAGGTTGCGCGCCAGGTCCTCCTGCTGCTGCTCGTAGTGGTGTCGCAGCAGCTTCTCCCAGTAGTCGGGGTCAACGTTCTCCTCCTGCTTGATGATCTCCCGCTCGATCTCCTCGATCTGCCGGCACACCCACCGTCAGCGGCCGCCAGGGCACCCCCGTCGGCCTGAGGTTGCCACCACCAGGTCTGTCGTTGCTGTCTCCAGTGTCCCCAGCTCCATCATCCCCAGCTCCATCATCCCCCATCCCCATCACCTCCCACCCCCATCATCCCCACCACCATCTCCATTGTCCCCATCCCCATTGTCTCCATCGTCCCCCGTCTCCGTCTCCCATCACCTCCACCTCCATCATCCCCATCACCTCCATCATCCCCGTTCTCGTCTCCATCATCCCCATCTCCACTTCCATCATACTCATCTCCACCATCCCCATCCTCTACGCCTCCATCATCCCCATGCTCTACATCTCCACTGTCTCCATCATCTCCATCGTTCCCACCACCACCATCCCTATCTCCATTGTTTCCATCATCCCCATCCTCATCTCTATCCTCCTCCTCTCCATCTCCATCCTCTTGATCTCCCCATCATCTCCACCTCCACTGTCCTCACCATCTCCATCTCCATCATTTCCGTTGTTCCCATCCCTGTTGTCACTGACCACATCGTTCCTATTGTTTCCATCTCCACCATCCCCATGCTCACGATCTCTATCTCCATCATCTTTGTAGTTCCCATCTCCATCATCCCCACTGTCCCCTTCTCCATGTCTCCACCTTCTCCTATCCCCACCGTCCCCATCATCTCCAGTGTCCCCATCTCCATCGTTCACATGCCCACTGTCTTCATCATCTCAGTCATCCCTATTCCCACTGTCTCCATCATCTCCATCCGCATTGTCTCCACCATCCGTCTCCACTGTCCCCATCATCTCCATCCTCCCCATCTCCACTGTCTTCATCATACCCATCCTCCCCATCATTCCCAACCCCACCGTCCTCATCTCCATCACCCCCATCTCCACCGTCCCCATTGTCCCCATCTTCCCCATCATCGGTCTCCATCATCTCCAGCGTCCCATCTCCATTGTCTCCGTTGTCCCCACCTCCACCATATCCATTGTGCCCATCATCCCCATTGTCCCCATCTTCCCCATCATGTCTCCATCATCTCCAGCATCCCCATCTCCATTGTCTCCGTTGTCCCTACTTCCACCTTATCCATTGTCCCCATCATCTCTATCTCCATCATCTCCATCGTCCCCACCTCCACCACCTCCATTGTCCCCATCTCCATCATTCCCATCATCTCTATCTCCATCATCTCCAGCATCCCTGTCTCCATCGTCCCCACCTCCACCATCTCCACTGTCCCCACCACCTCCATCATCCCCACCGTCCTCCCCTTCACATCCTATCTCGTGTCCCCGCATCCCCGTCCCCCGGGCGCACCTTGTCCTCCTCACGCACGACGTACTGGGCCACCTTGAAGGAGCTGAGGTACTCGTTCATGTTCTGCACATCGGCATCGTCGGTGGCATCCTGGTTGCGGTCAAGCAGCCGGGCGATGGCCTCGTTGTCGTAATGGATGACGCTACTGTCCTCCTCCTTGTTCTCCCCTGCGCCGGCGACACGCTGCTGACACGGCCTGACTTGGTCCAGCAGGGCCTGGCACGGCTCAACATGGCCTTGGCATGCTCCAACATGGCCCAACACGGCCTGACATGGCCCAACACAATCCAACATGGCCCAATGTGGTCCAACGTGGCCTCCCACAGCCCAACATGGTCCAACATGGCCCGACACGGCCTGACATGACCTAATATGGCCCAGTGTGGCCCAACATGGTCCAGCATGGCCCAATACAGCCCAACACGACCTGACATGGCCCAACACAGTCTAATATGGTCCAACATGGCCCGACACGGCCTGACATGACCTAATATGGCCCAGTGTGGCCCAACATGGTCCAGCACAGCCCAGTACAGCCCAATGTGGCCTGACACAGTCCAATATGGTCCAACATGGCCCAATATGGTCCAATATGGCCCAACACGGCCCAACACAGCCCAACGTGGCCCATCATGGCCTGACATGACCTAGTACGGCCCAGCATGGTCTAGCATGGCCCAGAACAGCCCAACACAGCCTACGTGGCCCAACACAGTCCAATATGGTCCAACATGGCCTAACATGGTCCAACATGGCCTCCCACAGCCCAACATGATCCAACATGGCCCATCACGGCCTAACATGACCTAATATGGCCCAGTGTGGCCCAACACGGTCCAGCATGGCCCAACACGGCCCAACATGGCCTGACACAGTCCAATATGGTCCAACATGGCCTAACATGGTCCAACATGGCCTCCCACAGCCCAACATGATCCAACATGGCCCATCACGGCCTAACATGACCTAATATGGCCCAGTGTGGCCCAACACGGTCCAGCATGGCCCAACACGGCCCAACATGGCCTGACACAGTCCAATATGGTCCAACATGGCCTAACATGGTCCAACATGGCCTCCCACAGCCCAACATGATCCAACATGGCCCATCACGGCCTAACATGACCTAATATGGCCCAGTGTGGCCCAACACGGTCCAGCATGGCCCAACACGGCCCAACATGGCCTGACACAGTCCAATATGGTCCAACATGGCCTAACATGGTCCAACATGGCCTCCCACAGCCCAACATGATCCAACATGGCCCATCACGGCCTAACATGACCTAATATGGCCCAGTGTGGCCCAACACGGTCCAGCATGGCCCAACACGGCCCAACATGGCCTGACACAGTCCAATATGGTCCAACATGGCCTAACATGGTCCAACATGGCCTCCCACAGCCCAACATGATCCAACATGGCCCATCACGGCCTAACATGACCTAATATGGCCCAGTGTGGCCCAACACGGTCCAGCATGGCCCAACACGGCCCAACATGGCCTGACACAGTCCAATATGGTCCAACATGGCCCAATATGGTACAATATGGCCCAATATGTCCTCACACAGCCCAACATGGCCCAACACGGCCTGACATGACCCAGTACGGCCCAGCATGGCCCAGTACCCCCAACACAGCCTGACATGGCCCCACATGGCCCAGCATAGTCCAACAGGGCCCAATACGGTCCAATGTGGCCTCACGCAGCCCAACGTGGTCCAATATCGCCCATCACGGCCTGACATGACCTAGTACGGCCCAGCATGGTCTAGCATGGCCCAGAACAGCCCAACACAGCCTACGTGGCCCAACACAGTCCAATATGGTCCAACATGGCCCAGTATGGTCCAACATGGGCTCACACAGCCCAACATAGTCAAACATGGCCCAACACAGCCTGACATGACCTAGTACGGCCCAGCATGGTCTAGCATGGCCCAGAACAGCCCAACACAGCCTACGTGGCCCAACACAGTCCAATATGGTCCAACATGGCCCAATATGGTCCAACATGGTCCAACATGGCCTCACACAGCCCAACATAGTCCAACATGGCCCAACACAGCCTGACATGACCTAATACGGCCCAGCACGGCCCAACACGGCTCGACATGGCCGCCCAACATGGTGGCCCACCACAGCCTGGCATGCCCCAACATGGCCCACCACGGCCTGGCACAACCAACACAGCCTAACACAGTCCAGCTACAGCCTGACATGGCCCAACACAGCCCAACATGACCTGACACACACTAACATGGTCTGTCACAGCCTGGTACAGCACAGCACGGCCTCACACACCTGGTCATCACCTCATATGTCCCATCACAGCCCTGTCGCAGCCTCCCACACCCCATCATGGCCTCATACCTTCTATCATAGCCTCACATGTCCCATCAGGGCCTCATATGTTCCATCATGGCCCCACATGTCCCACCACAGCTTCATGGGCCCCATCGGGGTCCCATCATGTTCTTGCATGCTTTTCATGACCTGTCACAACCCCATCACGACCCCACGTGTCCCACCACGGCCTTGCATGTCCCACCATGGCCCCATCATGGCCTTGCATGTCCAAACATGACCTCATCATGACCTTGCATGTTCCATCATGGGTTTCCATAACATTTCACCGCCTCACATGTCCTGTTATGGCCTTGCATGTCCTGCCATGGCCTCACACATCCCATCACGACCTCAAACGTCCCACCATAGCTTTGCATGACCCATCATGACCTTGCACATCCCACCACGGCTCTGCATGACCCATCACGACCTTGCACATCCCACCACGGCTCTGCACGACCCATCACGACCTTGCACATCCCATCATGGCTCTGCATGACCCATCATGATCTTGCACACCCCACCACGGCTCTGCATGACCCATCATGACCTTGCACATCCCACCACGGCTCTGCATGACCCATCATGACCTTGCACATCCCATCATGACTTTGTGTGACCCATCATGGTCCCATCATGACATTGCACATCCCATCGTGGCTTTGCAAGCCCAGTCACAGCCCATCACGGGCCCCCACGTCCTACCATGGCCTCCCACATCCTACCATGGCCTCCCACGGCCCACCACGGCCCACCACATCCCACCATAGCCTCCCACGGCCCACCACAGCCTCCCACATCCCCCCGCAAAGCCCGGCACACCCCGTCCCACCCATCCCCAATCCCGTCGGGCGCTGACCCTCATTCTCATCCTTGAAGAGCTCCTCAGTGCCAAACTTGAGGATGTCATCAAGCTCCTGCTTGGACATGGAGCCGGCCTTGGAGCCCAGCCCCGGGCGCACCACCAAGTGCGTCAGCATCATCTTGCGTTTGGCCACCTGCGTGATGCGTTCCTCCACCGACGCGCGCGTGACAAACCGGTAGATCATCACCTTGTTGGCCTGGCCGATGCGGTGCGCCCGGCTGAAGGCCTGTGGGGACAGGGACGCGTCAGAAGAAGGACGTGGAGATGGGAGACACGTCAGGGCAGGAAAGTGGTGGTGGGGGACAGGGTGAGGGGACGTCAGTAGGGACGTTGTGGTGAGGGACATGGTGAGGGGAACATCAGAGCAGGGACGCGGCAGTGGGAGACGTGTCAGAGCAGGGACAGGGTGGTGGGAGACACGGTGGGGGACCCGTCAGAGTGGGAACAGGGTAGTAGGGACAGGGTGGGGGACCTGTCAGAGCAGGGACATGGTGAGGGCTGTGGTGGCAACAGGGGACAGGGACACAGTGGGGGACACAGGGACAGGGCGGGAGAAATGGGGGAGGGTTGGGGACAGGGTATTGGGATGGGTGATAGGGCGGGTGACAGGGTGCTGGGTGGGAGATGCTGGGCAAGGGACAGGGTGTAGGGTGGGTGACACCAGTAGGTGACAGGGTGCCCAGAGGGGGTGCCAGGTGGGTGACACCGGGTGTGTGACAGGGTGCCGGGCGAGTGACAGGGTGCCAGGCGGGTGATACCGAGCGGTTGATAGGGTGCTCGGGTGGGTGACAGGGTGACAGGCGGGTGATGCCAAGCGGGTGACATGGTGCCAAGCAGCTGACATCGGGTCGGTGACACGGTGCTGGGGTGGGTGATGCCAGGCAGGTAACAGGGTGCCGGGTGGGTGAGGCTGGGCGGGTGACAGGGTGCTTGGCGGGTGACGCTGGGCGGGTGACAGGGTGCTGGGGAGGGTGACGCC
>NW_009222858.1:35931-39053 GCF_000690835.1 Fulmarus glacialis | reverse complement strand
ATAAAATCTCTTTTCTCAGTTGTTGTTCGTGAACTTTCCTGTCTTCTCAAGAGTTTTTTTCTCCATGCCATTACATGCTCTTGAGACCACCAGAGTATTGCATTCCCCAGGATATACTGAAAGATGCAATACAACGTTACCGGGAAAGTTCCTATATTTGCTATTCTATTCTTAATATATACTCATCTTTCATCTGCTTTGTCGCAGAATCTGATAGTTACTCCAAGGAAAAAAGCAAACAAAAAACCCATAACCATTTAAAAATATAGTCATTCTAAAAACCACAAGTCATAACCCCTTCCCTTACCCTCTTGACATTTCTTAATTTGACTTGGTATTGTATTGTCTCTTCACCTAGTTTGGATTCATACTGAAATTATGCAGTCTCCCATTGGCTTTAAGTCAAGTTATCGTGCATTATCATCCAGTTTTTCAATTTTATTCATATTTTGGAAAAAAGATGATTAATAAAGCTCCACCGACACACAGCTTAGCTGATACACGATATTGACCTTGGAGGAGCTATTTATGTTTCCCTTGTTTCTGAGGTTTTAGACAGTATCTGATCCATAACAGTACTTTGTTCCTTTCATTAGGACAATTGGCATCAGTAACACTTTGCTGCGAAGGACAGTCTGGGGTATATGCATAAACACCTACACGGTTCACACAGTGCAACAGCTGAAGCAACCTAAAGCATGCAGTGGTCACAGCACTCTCTTCTGTGCTCTGGCAGAGGAAATACAGATTTGAAATCTTCCAGTCTGACCTCAGTGTTAGCAGTGATCCTGCTGCATCCACAAAGCAGTGCATTGAAGTTCAGGCCCAGCATTAGCAGAGCCATAGAAATTCACATCAAAACTAGTAAGCTCTGCAGAGAGTTCTTAATGTAGCTGCACACTGCTTCTCCACTTCTACAATGAAGAGCTCCACTAGCTCAGGTACCTCTGTGCCTCAGTCTGTGGCCCCATGCAACATCCCTTTCCAATGCCAAAGAAGCAACACCTGACTTGCCTTGGTAAGGAGCAACACTCTTCTTCCTCCTCCATTCATTAAGTTTTCCCTGCAAGCACATTAAAAGCCTCACCTGTTCATTACAATAGACTCTTTGGGGCACTAAATACCAGCATTACTCAAAAAAACCTTGTTTTCTAACATCAAAACAATAGATATTTCTGTAGAAGAATGACTTTCTCATGAAAGAAATAAATAAGACTCATACTTTTAAGAACTTATTTCAGTAGCCTAGGGCCAGATCATTGCACTTCCTGCACAGACTCCTGCCTTCGGAAGCCAGCAGAGCTGCACCGGTTGGCCCTCTGGGGAATTATCCTACCCTGATTTCTACCTGTTTCCTCGCAGATAGGATCTTGTCACAACCTTATTCCCTGGTCACATTTTGTCACATCATCTGCTTTCCTCTTCATGAAAAAGAAACATTAATTATTTTGCTCAGCCTCAAACAAGTTACAGTAAAAGCCTGGGGCAGAACATTTTGCCCCATTTCCCTATCCATGAATGTAAATAATTACTACTGAATCTGCAATGAAATAGCATATCTCTATTCCATTACTAGAAGAGTAAAATACCAGCCTCACTTCTCAGCTTACCCAAACATTTTCTGGAATATCACCTCCTCTATACTTAAGTGTTTTAATTGCATTAATATCCGTTATGCTTCTGCAAAAATCCTTTAATTCAAGCAAAAGACAATAATTAAAACTAGGAAAGGCTGAGCTGAAATTTTTGTACAGACAGAACATAGCAAAGCTAAGCATATTCCTAGGAATCAAGAGCTTGTGGTATGCATGAACTGTAGCGACTGATCAACCCTAAAAAGATAATTGGTACAGGGAACAAAGGGGTTTTTCAGTTCAGATGTATGATAGCACAAAAGAGTTAATGCTCGAACTTCTGAGAAACTATTATGAATCTGAGAAATGTCACAACTTCTTTACAATCTGTGAAAAAGTCCCTTCCTTTTGCTTCTGAGGCAACATTACGCTTCAGCAGGCATCAAAAACTTGAAAGTAATGGAATTGGATCAACATCACAGTTTTTTCAGGAAGCTTTGCTTTTTGCCTTTGAGAAATTAATCTTTTTTATGAAGCACTACTTTAAATAAAGCAACCCTCTCACTGAGACTCAGCACATCACATTTAGCGATACAAGAAGTATATCTGTCCCAGTCAAAATATCTGTTTTTGACAGGGGAGGGAAGGAGAAGACCATTTCCATCTCTCCTATTGTTTAATCCTCCAAATGTTAGAAGAGATCTTTGCCATCTGCATACACATATTTAGCAAAGGGTTATTTTTATTAGCCAAGCTATCAAAGGGCCACCAAGTAATTTCGCTGATGTTTTGCTTAGGTACTATATTTACTTTGTGTTGAGGGTCATACCAAACAGATAAAGACTCCAGATACATCTGAGTTTTAACAGAGCCCTCATTATAAAGTAGACATTTTCAATAGGTCTGTAACATCTAAACAGATCTGAAATATGGGACACATCCTCCAGCAAGAGCAGAGTCAAGGCTCCAGCAAGCTATGATTTTATCAAAAATTGCATCTGGCAGAAGGGACAGCTTTACGGCCTGTGAAACATTTCCACCACAGAACAGTGTGCAAGATACAGAAGTAACAAGTTCTGGTCTAAAAACCTGTACCATTAATCAGGCCTTGCAGTGACTCCACCAGGTAGTTACATTGCAGTGTCTACCACATATGAACTCAAAAGATTTTTAATTCCCAGAGTGGAAATGCCCTGCACATTCGGTACGTACCGTTTGTGACTATTTGGCTTTGCTATAACACATCTCAAGGAAGCATCAACCAGGATACTCATAAACTTCTGAAAAGTTACAGACTAACCATGACTTTTATAAAGGCATTAACTCCAAATATTAGGGGAAAAACAAAACCAAATCTCACTGCTAGCCACCAACAGACTTCTTAAGTTCTCATGAACTGCTACAGATTAGGAGTAAAAAATGCAAGTTTACCTGTTTCTGGAACAGTATCTTCTGGAACAGTATCTTCTGGAACAGTATCTTCTGGAACAGTATCTTCTGGAACAGTATCTTCTGGAACAGCAAGGAGTAAGATCCCACAGATCCCAC
>NW_009222858.1:22933-35893 GCF_000690835.1 Fulmarus glacialis | reverse complement strand
AGCAGGAAGGGAATTCATGCTGGGCAGGTTCAGAAACTCTCTCACTTTACAGCAACCTCTCTTCCATTTGTTTCCTGGTACTTCAGATCACCTGCAAGTAAAAAAAAAAGTTTTTGTAAAAGTTTTCTCCTTGCAGAGTTTTAGCACTTGCTTCTTCCAGACCAGTTGATTTGTTTGACTGTTTTTTCCAAGGTGATCTTTAAAAGGCTAGAGTGACAGACTAATCTATCAAACCAATGCTGACTTTTCTTCTACATTTTTTCCACAATCAAGAAAGTCCAGAACCCCCAGGCTTTTCCAAGCCCAAAGGTCAGTTTTGTCTCAAGTATCTGCAGATCTCTTGATAGTAACCACCGTTAAAGCTGCAGGATGAAAGGATCAACACTCTGTGCTACTGCTACAGCCTTACAAGGATAATAGGGTTGACTCAAAAACCTCTCCTGGGACTCTGAGGTTAGAGTCTCCTTCTCAGCTAGCCAAGAGCTGATTATTTCTTTCTGCAAGCTTTGTCCATCCATCGCACTTTCATCAAAGCAGCAGGAGAGCTCTGAAAGGTGAAGCAGGTTGTTTATTCAACAGCTGCTTTGTGGGTGCTTTTCCACCTTTTCATTCTGTGAGCAGAATCCAGGAGTGTCGCAGATTCTGTAAATAATCTCATGTATTAAAGGTGCATTTGTCTGTGGGAAAGAAAAAAAAAGTGTCTGATATTAGACAAGACTTTCATAATTGCTGCAATATTATTCAGCAGTAATTTTTTTTGTCAGTGGTAGCAATTCTCAGCCAAATTACCGCAGGAAGGATGCAACTATCAGGAATGCAGTGACCCAGATAGGAGAGTTTGGATTACACATTAAAATCCTCTCACATCTTGCTACCTACTTTGAGACAGGACAGACAGTTGACCATAAAATTGACTGTTGCACAAGAGAAAATAATTCAGACTGCACGGACTCAGGCATGCAACTCCTCCTCTCAGATAATTAAGACACTTATACGTGGGAAGTATACATGTAAGGAACCCTCCCACTTGCTTTATGGCCTAAGGATCTTTCAGTACTACCATTCTTTCACATTCATTTTTTTCCTACATTATTCATCCCTGGGTAATTCCAAAAAGTGGTGAACCTCTTAACTCAGAGCTATATTTGTCATTTTAACAGGCCAGATCTCTCTATCAGATATCTTGGCATAAGTGACATGCTGAAACACTGTTTTTGGAATATTTTATTTCAAATTTTATGCAGTCAGTACTTCTTTTGATCACCTTACTATTTGCAGTCAAAAAAGAAGCTGTGTTACAACGTTAACAGAAAATTAACAGAAAGTAAAGATATGTTTAAATATTGCTTTGCAAAAAAAAAGTAATTTCTTTAATGGAATGAATAATTAAAGAAGATGGACACAGAGTTGAGTCCATGTATGTGGGTTATATAGTACAGTATTTTGAGGTGTTACCATAAACCTCATACGTATCAGCAATCAAGTCATTATGGCTGCCCATGAATCGCTTTATGTAGCTGGGCACATACACCTGCCTCAAATTTACACTGAAAAGGTCTATTAATAAATCATCCTTCTTGCCATTTGAATTTATGTAAAGGCTTTTACTCCATAATTTCAGAGTTCTTCAAGCACAGATCGTCACAGTTGAACTGTCAAATTATTATATTCGTGTAACAGTCCCCACTATTTATATGAAATTAAATATATAGTTGCAATTATTTGATCAAAATCAGCCAATAATTTGTGGCAGAACTAGGTAAAGAACACTTGAAACGCCGGATCCCAGTACCCCAGCTTCACACCAGAAAAGATTACCCTTTCCCTTCTTTTGCAGTACCTACATTTATGAAGCACTCTTTAAGGAACAGCTAAAGAAAGTAAAAGAGTTATCTACAGCCCTTCACAGGCATAGTTTGTACAGAGCAATAACAAGACATTTCATTTATTCTCTTTATGTCTCCCAGTAAGATGTTTTGGTTTTAAATATCAGACACAGATCCACTGTGTATGGGAGACTGAAATGTGAAAGTGATAAATGAAGCAGAAAGCTCATGTTAGAGACTAAACTCTTACTCATGACATTGAAACACACATGGATTTCCTAGACTTCTAGATTCGTTCAAAAGAGAACCTGGAAATTTCACACATTCCTGAACGTCTTAGAACAGGGCAGAAATACCATTGAGAATACCAAAACTGAAAGATAATGTGTCTCCACAGTTAACTGTTAGGTATATGCCATGTTATACAGCTATGGCTGAAAAGACAGTAAGTGCTTGAAATCCCCTTGGAAATGATGCTAGCATTGAAATAATTCCTTTCATTGTCACAGTTTCCCTATAGACCTCAATCAAATTGTTCCATCAATAAAGTACTGTATATGAAACATTGCTCTGTCACTTTGCAACTAAGCCTGAACAAATATTTATGTAGTAGCTTACATTTTTAGCTGGTAAAAAACCACATAGCTAGTAAAATAGACCACATAGAAAGCTACTGAGCATTTAAACCACAAATTTTATGCTTTATGTAAAAACTGTCTTCACTCTTAAATGACTACAGTTGTCGCAAGATTTGCTTCTATTATGTGGAAAGTTTCTGTATGAGGACAATATTGTGCGCACATAAATTATCCTACAATCACTCTGGGTTCACTTTGCAAGTAACAGCAAAGACAATAGTTTAAGGGGACTATTTTAAAAGCATCTATGTAGAAATGAATTTTAATGCAGAATTGGCTGCATTCTTAATCATAAATCACCAACTATGTCACTACTGACCAGTGGTTAAAATGCCAAGCATTAAAAGGCTGTGAATATTTAAACGATGGTGTATCAAAACACACACTTTCTCATTAGTACCTAAACCCATCAATTCATACCCTGAATGAGGGCTTGAATTTGATAAAAGTATCTTGGTAAAAAACAAGGAGACACATTAAACATAGCGACTAGATCACAAATTCCGCAGTAAGTTTACCTGAATAACAAGCAGATAAATGCCAAGTTGTGTTCATTGTGTAGGTTTGCATGGTGCCTGAAAGGGATGGTGGCGCTAGATTAATTTAAGAATAAATCAAAGTAGTTTGGGAATAAAATCTCAGGGCAAGGGGGGAGCAATACTGTTGTTTCCTTATTTCTAAACAATAATAAAATGGACAGGCACAAGAGATGCTAAGAAGTGTTATCAGGAGGCCAATGCAACCCATGCAAGAAGCAGAAGATACAATATAAATGCTGGTACCACATGTAGGCTTTTTAATTTACTGGAACTGAACTCACACCACAGGAGGACCTCAGTACTGACTTTCTCAGTTAAAGCAATGGGAGTGCTGAGGCAACAAATGCATCAAATACCCCAGTGAAGGATCTGGCCCTGGTTTTTCAGCCTTTTAACATTATATAGACATTAAACATAACACAAACACATAACAATATAGAACACATTGATTGTTACATTTAAATAAGGCTTAAAGCTTTCTGTTTTGCCTGGAGAACAGCATAGAGCCTCCCAAAATAAAATTTTAGATAAAGAACTACTTTTGTGAGAATTCATAAATAAATTCATTTATTAATGAATTATTAAATGGTTAAGCTGGCCCTTCGGGAAATACAGGTGCACAAATCATAGAATCATAGAATCATTAAGGTTGGAAAAGACCTCTAAGATCATCAAGTCCAACCGTTAACCCAACACCACCATGCCCACTAAACCATGTCCCTAAGCGCCTCATCTACACGTCTTTTAAATACCTCCAGGGATGGTGACTCAACCACTTCCCTGGGCAGCCTGTTCCAAGGCCTGACCACTCTTTCAGTGAAGAAGTTTTTCCTAATGTCCAGTCTAAACCTCCCCTGGTGCAACTTGAGGCCATTTCCTCTCGTCCTATCGCTTGTTACTTGGGAGAAGAGACCAACCCCCACCTCGCTACAACCTCCTTTCAGGTAGTTGTAGAGCGCGATGAGGTCTCCTCTCAGCCTCCTCAAAAAGTATGAGATTATATTTGTTACTTTTCCAAAAACTTACATAAAAAAGCCAGACCCGTTAATCGGAGTAGTTTTTTGGAGGGGGTTAATACAAGTTTTATTTTCCTTTATCCCTCCAATAAAAGCTTAATATTCTACACAGAGACCACAGGATAATCATCATTCTCAAAGAGCAATCACGTTATTTTCACCTTGCAGAAAGAATGTCATCTTATTACTTCCATAACAAATTTGAGGTCACAAGCTCCCTCGGCAAAAGGAGCTATGGTTTCCGTTCACACAACACCATTCACCAATAGGGGAGGGACCCACATCTTCGCCAAGAATTCCTTGGCTTCATTCCTTGAAATGGTAGAAGGAGGTGGTCTACTATCCTAAAGGCATGGTGAAACCAGGTGTGCTAATCCTGGGGGATTAGCATCTTGGATCCATAACTCATACTAAGTTAATGCCAAAGATATGATGAGAATATACTAGCATCCCACCACCATCACCCTACATGTAATGCCTTTAGCACAGCAGATGTGCTAACCAAGATATGGGCCTTTTAGACTTCTTAACGCCTCCCTCTTCTTGCATACTTTACAATATTCTGAATATTCCTGAATGTATATCTGTATCTCCTGGGACAGAGTGCACGCCACTGCTAGCCAAAAGGCTAAAGTTTCCTTAGTAAATGATAGTAAATCCCACCTTCCCTCCTAATAATGCTACAAAACTACAGGTGAATTTATGCAGGGCATATTCAAACAGCATTTTTAGTGTCTCAGTCTTATTTAAAAGAGATATTCACCAGGACACTCAAAGGCACATATCTGCACAGAAGAATTAAAAACCAAAATGCCTACAGCCTTAAACCATTAGAGCTGCAGATAAAGAGACAAGGCAAGGCAGATACTGGTGCATGCGCGTGCATGTGTGTAATGGAGTAAACATCTTTTGGTACTCTTCCTGCAAAATTGTTGGCAAATACTTTTTACATTTAAATTGTGAATAAGCTTAAGTAAATTGGGGAGACACCCGGAAAATTGCAACCTTGAAGTTTAAAAGGTCAGAATGTTATAGCTAGCAGAAACTAGTAGAGCAAAACAGAGCTACTTATGTGGTATCAGCCAGGGCAGCTGCCACCACTACCCAAGTCTATCACATTAGTACACAGAGTCAGAATCTTGTTCATACTGAAGTCAGTTTGAGTTTTACTCCATTTGCTGACACATGCTATGAAACAGAAAACACAGCATGCCCAACTGAGCTTAATTCAGCCATTCCTAAGCTACAAAACACTCAATAGCATCTGAATGGGTAACAAACATATGGAAAATGAATGCTGAGATTCCTTTCATCAACACAAAATGTCATAATTTAATGTCATTTAGATCATACAGGTTATCTACTGGATTTATGGAAAAGTTGACAGATCAGTAGAGTTCAATACCCTTTAAATTTTCACCTATTCAGTTTCCAAACCAAGAACTGAGATACTGGATTTCAAAACCATTCAGAAGGCACAGGGGAGCAACTCATTGCCCAGTTAGGACATTGGGGACACTGGAGAAGAGACAGCACTAGGTTAGACAAGTTGGAAAACAGTAACATTGGTGTTGTCTTTGGACGGTATTTCTGGGATCGTCACCCGACACGTGACTTTTGGTACAGACACAGTATTAGTGATAAGGAGTGCTCTGTGTCAGGTGCTGCAGAACCAAACTATCCAGCTCCCTGCTTCTTCACCCTTTCTATCCCCAGGGAAAACCCTACTCCTGCATGTGGATGAGCGTGAGCTCACAAGACCAGTTTCTCTCTCTGAAGTGGCATGGTCCAGCTTGATGTGACAGGAGGAAGGAAAGGTCCTGCAGACCTCTCCTTGCTCAAGCTCCCAAGCATGAGGAGTGCTTTGGGAAAGGCTGAATGGGGTCAGTGTATTCCCATTTGTATTCCTCCATCAGCTTTACCCCACCTCCCACGTACACTGAGCAGTCACCAAGGACCCTTGAATATTAAGCTTCAGTAAAAGTGAGGTAATAACTCTACTAAATGGGAAATAGCCTAATTGCATCTGACACTTGCTTTTTCCTATGGCCATCATGACCAAGATTCTACTTTAAATATCCCTAGGACTGGAACACGGAGTTATTAAAACACCGTGCGGCTTCAGCAGCCCTTTACTATACCATGACTATCTTGCATCAGAGATGCACGCTTTCTCCTTACTCTGCTATAAAAGGAAAATAGAAGAAAATAAAGAAACCAATTTCTTTCAAATACGAAAAAAATCCTTTTTAGATGATGGAACTCAAGTTGAAATACATCACTTTTCAGTTGATTTTACCTACATAAGTTTATACAAGCACAACATTTATCTGACATTACTACCTGTGAGTTCAGTTTTCGGCTTCTGAGTATGTTTCAGCAGTCTTGCTACTGGTGAAATTGTAATGACTCACTTATAGGTCAGGGATCAGATTTTTTTTTTTCTTCACAAGCTACAAGGAGCCCCTGAAAGGGATTATTTTGACCAAATTCAAAAGACTGAGAAATTGGTTTGAGCTTGAGACACACTAAAAGTTACCATTTAGTTCTGCTGAAATCACTTGGCATCACTAATGAAAATTCACACTGAAAGAATGGATACCACACTGGGGCAAGCTTGAATAAAGAGAAACTTGAAAGAAAAAGTAATTTACTGTGCCCAAATTCCTTTATCCCTGTTGTGTTTGTTAATTATAGAAAGTTTTATGAACAACAACTTGTCTCTCCTAGAGCAGGTTTTACCTCATTCTTTATTCCACAATGAAATCAGGATACAGGGTTTAGGACTTCACTCTTACTCCCAAAATCACCTGTGATCTCGTAAGTTTTGATCACAATGACTTCACAACTTCAGAACACAGAAGGGAGCATAGAAGGAAATGCTTTTTTTTCCCCATACAGAAACCTTGTCATTTTGATAATTAGTATAAGCAGCAGTTATTTAAAAAATGTGGTAAGGACACAAGTTTGTATTTAAATACAATACATAGTGCACTGGGGACTTGTTTATCTGGATTCTTATTATCCAAACCTCCTACTACACAAAATTGGGTCATCTCCCCTGACATGCATCATTGCACTGAGAAGTCTCTTGATTCTGAAACCTCATTTAGCTGAATAAATTCCATATCCCCACTCTACTTGGGTAGACAGGTAGTTCTACTCCACACTCAGATTCAGGTTCTCATAGTGCCCACTTTCAAAATATTACAGAACAATATTCTCCAATTTGATTGCGTAACACAGCTCCATATTTGCCTAAGTCTTCTTGCTTACATACGAGGCTGACCCACAAGCTCAGACTTCTAAGGCTAAATGCTTTTGAACAGCCCTCAAAATTGCTTTGGAGTGAATAACTGGTGAAAGATTAGCAGTCCTACCACACCTGTATGCATTGCACTGATACAGTTCTGCACTATCACCTCATCTGGAGGCTGGACAATATCCAATACTGAGAAAAGAGACAAATATCTTTTATTATGGAGTTAAGACCAACCCCCAAATGTCCTGTACTTGAGCTAACAGCTACAGTATGCCCAAATGTAAATTCCGTTACTGTAAAAGCAGTTAATAGCTCCTGAAGATTTAATGGCACAGTCAAGGTTTATTGCAGAATAATATTTAAAATGTGATGGAAAATAATTTTTCATTTCTATATGACATTCGAGATAATAAAATCATTAAGCCACAATAGACACAAAAGTAATGCCTATGCTTATTGACATTAAAGAGCCTATCACTGAGACAGAATTTTAAGGTTATTTTTGATTTCCCACTCACAAATACTATGCCATTTTATTGATATGCAAGGTAATAAAATAATAATTTCCAAGTATTATCAGTTCATCATGGTGAACATATAATATGATTTACTTTTTAATTAAGGAGCAGTTTCCAAGGCTGAAATAGTTCATTTTTAATCAAAAAGAAAGTCATCATCTTTTTCCTATAAACTCTGAACTCTTCAAGAGTTTAATGAGCTACAAGGCTGACATTTCAACAACTAAACTTTAACTAAAAACATAAAATGTTAAGGTTTGTTTTATTTAGTGGTGCAGCTAGCATGATACACTTTGCCAGTGTTGTTTGCGGGCATAATACAGGTTGGGTTTTATAACCAGGGTGAAAGACAATGTAATCTGAGCAAAGCATGGGAGAGAAGTCAGAGAAGGGGGAGGGGAAAAAACTAATTTAAATAAAATCATAGTTCTTGGTCAAGACCAGTGGCATAAAATTCCCTCTCCTACTTTCAAAATATCTCTGCCTGTTTCTACAGGTTTATAGAGGATTTACAGATATCTGGTAAATTGTAAACAAGCAATTTTACAATTTGGAAAGCAGCTTGATGTGGGGCAGTCAGTGATTTAATCCTCTGGAGATGACGTTGTGCAGAAGGAAAGGCAGAGTCCTCCCTTCCCTCTGCCAATTATAGACATTGGAAAAAAATAGATTAAACCAGAGGAAAACTTCAAGTAAAGGCACATACCACCAGTCACTAACGGCTTTACCTGCAAATCTGGAAAAGGTTGCTCAGCCATTGTCATCCTGAGGCACCAGAACAGGAGAAGCAAGGGTTAAAACGTTGTTTTCCAGGTGGACACCTACAAAGCTAAGATTAAATGACGGGTTAAGAAGCTATTGGCCTCTGTGTTTCTAGTTGCAAATGAGGGAGGTGTAATGTTAAGTGGGAGATTCATGGAGAGTCGTCTTGGCGTGACATTCCCCACCCCACTCCCCACATCCCTTTACTTTTTACAGGCTCTATCAGCTATTAAGGATTTGCAACTGTGGCCTTTTTTAAATATACATTTATACAATAAAGTTCTTTTAAAAATACTGTCATGCAAAGTCTATACTCACTTTCAGATAATCTAATTGAAATCAGTGGCACTACCTATGGAGAATATCCTAATCCATCCCTCAGCTGCTGAAGGGAGGCCGAGTGCTGTGGCAGAAGGATAAAACCCACCACAGAGGCAATGAGAGGAGTTTCCAGATAAAAACGACTGATTGCTTTTACTTGAGCACAGTCACTTCTTATTGAGGCTCAGGAGTAACCTTTCTTTAATAATTATGTGGAAATTTAAGCAACAGGCAGGGGAAACCTGGGCCCCAGGCCTGTCAGCGAGGGGGATACCGGCCCAGGCCCAGCGCAGGGCCGTGGAGGCCGCCAGCAGGGCTGGACGACAGCTCCCTCCAGCACCGGGGTTAGCTCTCCTTCACATTCAGAGACTCCGCTTCCAGATTTTCCACAATTAGGTACATTCCGTTCTCTAATTAATTAAAAAATGACTCAGCAAGATTAACAACCAGAACACCACATCAAGACAGTGGGGAAAAAACATGGAAGGGAAAACTCGGCAGGTGTCGAATTAGCCTGGTGAGTTAGGACGAGCGTCCCAGAGATAGAGGTTTTAAGCAAGAACTGGGACCAAAATAACTGCCTTTTTTGTTTGTTTTTTTAAGGAGATATCAGTAAGTACAATTGTCTGCTTCACTATGACAAAAGGATTCTATACATTTATACATATTTATATACAAATGTATATAGCAATATGAATACATTATAAAAATATATCTAAGCTATATTTACATATTATATATCCAAAAAGGAAGTTTTGGTAGCTATACAGAAGTAAATACCTCTTTCCTCCTCTTTCTTCCCCATTCTGACCATTTCTGTAGAGCATTTCGAGCTGTACAGATAAAAAGAACTATGATTAGTCTATTATTAAGTGGAAGCAATGAAATATTTAGAGGAGGACAAATAAGGTCCAGTCCTTTACTGAACCAGAGGGAACACCAGCTCTGTTTCCCCATCTGACCTGCAATCCAGACAAGCCTGTCCACATGCTCCCCATGAGGTACCTTTAGGTAGAACTTCCTTCTTCCCTCTCCCCACCATGTTTTCTGCATCTCATGACTTTCAAGAGATCCTTTAAAATTCACCTCCCCACACACACCCTTCTCTACAAGCGGAGCAGGGTACAATGCTGGTTAAGTATTTTCAATAAACATTAGCTGAATGTGAATAGGTACAGAGTGATTCAATCCAGAATGCGTTCCACAAAGTTGTGGAAACCTCATTATCCAGCTATTAGGACAGTGAGACACTTGCCCCACTGCAGCCCAGTGCCTCCCAGACACTTTTCATGTCACACCACATGCTTATAAAAGCTCTCCTTGGGCAGACAATGTCTGTCAGCACACAGACCTGCCAACAGGTCTCTTTATCCAGAGAATAAAGTCCAGTTAATAGCCAATGCTAACTCACCACGCTGACTGTGACTATAAGAATCAAGGCCTTATTACAAATTTCCTAATTACAAATTTGATATAAGTTAGTATTGCACCCAAGCTTTTAGTGACGAAGACAACATCCTGAGTTAAATCCTTCAGATAGATAGTTTTTTCAGGCTGCAGTTTTACTTCAGCAAACAGAAATCAGAATTTGAGCCAAGGCACATTGTTTGAAATACATTCCTGATATTTATTACTACTAGATGCATTGTATAAGTTATTGTATTTCTAGTTCAGGTGTACTACTGAACAACTGTTTTCTGTTTATCAATTTATTTTGCAGAGATAAATCATCCTAGTGTGCAAGCACAGCTAGTCTAAATGAGGGGGACAAGTTCAGAAATTTTAACCCGGACTGTTGTACAAACCTCATATTTGCTGGAAATAAGGATGATAGCCCACAAGCAAAAGATCTGATAGCATTTTTCATTAATAATGCACTGATTTCTTAAAATTATTCAGAGCAGGCTGGACAAACCTTGATGGATTTCAAAGGCCAGCCTATGTCTATGTACTAAATAGCCCACATTTTAAAATCCAGCTTTCAGCTATGCATAGTGCACATTGCCACTCCAATAATTTTCCATAAATTGAGGGACTTGCAAATGTAGATTAATTGAGGCAATGAAACAGCAGCTAGAGTAAAGAAATTAGATATTCCCTTTCATAGTTTTTTCTCTTGAAGTTTCAGATTTCACAGTGGTGGGCAATTCCCCAAAATAAGCTAGCAAGGGAATATATGCTCAAACAGCATTTATTAAATTCAATGGCAGAATTGGTAAACGGTTCCATATAGACTTTGCTTTTTGTCACACATCACTTTGAAGCAACCAAATAAACACGTGCTTCAGTGTTGTGATTAGGCACTTTGCTTGTGATAATAGGAAAGAAGCAAGCATAATTTGGTTTGTCATCTCTCTTTGTTGGTAAACCACAGATAATTTCGGGATCACTGCGTTTGTTTGCTAAGACAACTCACTTTTTGGTTTAAAAGAAAAAAAAAGAAAACAATAACAAAAAAAAAAACACCACCAAAACCACCACACAACAAAACCCCACAGAAAACCAAATAAACAGAAAGAATAAACCTAGCTAAGCCCATGGGCTGTTTAACTTCCTGAACAGACTTTCATGCTTTAAGCATGCAGCATTATGTGGATAATTTCTCACCCAGTTGGTTCAGGGTGGTTCCAAACTGTGCAAGGAGTTACTGAAGGGCTTTTGTGATGTGACAGTAGAGGGGTACTGAATAGCAGAGGCATTAAAACCAAGAGTCCTCAGTGCAGGATGCCAAATTATGTTCTCTGGCAATCATATCTACGTTGCTGCAAGTAAATCTGCCACTTAAATTGTTAGAAAATTGCAACCTATGAAAACACCATGTGTTTAGAGCTACTGTTGGGCCCCCAAGCTTTGTACAGGGGCTAAAATGGCTGGGGAGCCCCTCCTGCATTTGGAAAAACTACAGTGAGTGGAATTAAGTGTTCTCTGTTCTCCTGCTCCACTACCAGCAATCTGGCCATGAGAAACCCTCTGCTTAGAGCCATCCCACCTCATTCCTTTTTTGCATCCTGCCCACAGGTGCACTGAGTCTGGTCTCAGCATTTGGGAAGTGCAACAAGAGGTGAATAAAATACAAATGCTTCAGCTGAGTGTACCTTATACCCTGCCCTGCGTAGCCAGCCCCATTTTCTTCACGTAGGGCTATGTAGACACATGACAGTGTCTGCTTTAGCAGCATGGCCACAGGAAGACACCCACAGGGCTCCTGGGTCTACGCAGAGCCAGACAGACTCCTCCGCCTCCCAAAGCATAAAAGAATTTTTCCTTAGGTTTTTCTTCCCCTTCTGCAAAGCTAGGTAGGTGACACTACTTATCATTCAGAAAGCACACAGCCAAGATAACTGCACTAGCCTAGTTAAAGAATTAAGAGAATCAATAATAATAACAGAAAACAATAATGATGAAACCGCTAAGATTAGTGTTTGCATTTCAAACATGATGAAACCGACCAGCTCTAAATTAATTTTTAAAAGTAAGCATCAGCAGAGAGATGGATTTTTTCCACAGCAGTTTCTACTGCTAACCCTTTCAGCTGTCTTAACATAGTCTTTAAACTACATACATTACTACTTTAAACTACTTCAATTTTTGTTGAAAATAACAGTCTCAATTTTTTGGAGGAGGTAACTTCACTCTTGAGCCTGCCTTGTACCCCGTTAGCTGTTACAACCCTTTAATTTGTGCTGCATTTTATAGAAGTTCTTTAGAATGGAATAACAACATTGAAAACACATGCAATTAGATAAGCCACGGGGAGTTTCCTACCTGCCGGGAGTGGCAAGAACAGGGCAGCTCCAAGAGAGAAGGCGAGCTGAGGGCAGCTATAACATAGGCCGGGCAACAACCTCAACAACAGGGCTCAGCCCCATAGCACTAGAGCCAGGCAAGCAGGAACTGCAATAGCAAGACATCCCATGGACAGTTCAGGCAAAAGCAAGGCAACAATTTGGCAAATCCAAAGAAAAAAGAAAAAAACCCAAAGTCAGGAGCAGAGCCAGAAACACCTACAGCATAGCTCAGGCCCAGAGCAAAACCCACAGCGCAGCCTAAGTAGAGCTCCTGCAGTAATGGGGGGGGG
>NW_009222858.1:0-22902 GCF_000690835.1 Fulmarus glacialis | reverse complement strand
GGATGGGGGGCGTGCCAGGGCGGGTGGGTGTCAGGTGAGGCTGGTCAGGACAATTAAGGCTTATTGGTGCCTCTGGAGCCCTGACACGGTGTTTTACTTGAATAAGATTTAATGAGCAAGATCTCTTAGTGACCACACTGCAGCAAGTGAATATTGCATTCTAAGATGTAGTAACCAAATAGTTACATGGTGTAGATCAATGAAAATCTGTCCCATCTTACACTGAATTCTGGACACACTCACGTGAAATCCATAGGAAACTCAGTGGGAAACACCAATCTACAATTAATAAACTCTGCTCCAAATTGCATACTCTGATGTCGTCTTTCGGCCTGCTTTCACGAAATTTTCATTCTGAAAATGGACTGAGAGGACAGCTGTTCTGCCAGGATATTTTGCCATCACAGATCACATCCAAACCCAAATCTGGAAAAAGAAATAACACAGAAAGGGGGTTGTTCCAACTTTTTAATGTGAGGAACACTGAAAGTCGGGGGAGTACCTAATCAGCAGTTCTAGTTTGTCTTTTCCCTGCTTGCAGAGTGTGTGCTCATGCCTGTGGGTATCTCTGAATATTCACATGTGAGCTATCCACATATGTAACACTCTAGTTATCAGCTCCTCGGCCTGCTTTAGCCTTGTTACAGATCCTCCTTGAAGTCTGCAGTATGTCTCTCAAGACCTACCATACTTCTCCCAATGCTGTTCTCTGCAAATGTAGATCTTTGGCTTTCCCAAGCCAGGGAAGAGTTTATATTCTCTATATATGGGATTTGGAGAACAAGTCTTCAAAACATGTAAGCACCAGAACAACCTCTTTTCAAATAAATAAAATGTATAGGATGATGAATTGCTCTTTCACTTCCAAAAACCCATCTCAAATCCTGAAGATAACTTGTTTATGCCTTCCATATTCTTACATCCTGTTTTAAACAGCCTCATACAATACCTTACAATAGACTGAACACCTATCTAAAAGCATTCATCTTTCCCTCTTGAACTACACTATCCCATTCTGATGGTAGCACGGCACCTGAAATAAAGCCCAGCCACCATGGAAAGAAAGTACCCATCAAGTACACCATCACTCTGTTTAACAGGAGGACAGCTTGCATCACAGAACATAAAGCAAAGCTCAAAAGAGTGGACCCTCCACTTCAAACGTGCTCACTTGCCAGTGGTTTTGCAGACCATTGCTGCTTGGCACCACTGGTTTGAAAAGATCAAGAAAAAAACAGGAAGAATAAATCCTACCTGGGAACGATCACTGTAGCCACATTCAAAACTCAACAGAATCAATTCGCATCAGAATCAGTCCACACTGGCTCAGGTGGTCTGATGGGAGGCCAGAGAAATCAGGTGTGATCTACAATGAAACGACCTGAACACAGAATAGGAAGGAGATTATCTGAGTGACTGGCAACGCGAGATCAGGATAGCTGCAAATACAAGACCTAATGACAAACATTCATTCATTCTTCAGCTTCTTAATCATAGCTCTTTACGTTTCATCATCGATCCATAGTTGTAACACCCCTGTCTGACTTCTATACACTGCCCTTCCTCCCCTCACCCCGGGTCGTATCTGATGTGGGGCATTACCTGGATTTTGAGCTGCTCAGGGAATGGAGCATCTTTCCTAAACATCTGAGCCTGAGATACACATGCTGTGCTCAATGAATTCACTGCTATGTGCTACCTCATTTCAGATAATAAATGTAATTAAAATCTCTTTAATTATGAATAAAGGCATGTATTTTTATAAATGCATACTTTCATAAAACATAAAATAACTTTGAAACTTAAACCTAATCACATCAAAACAAAAGTCAGTGAGCGTGTCATTCACCCTGAAAAGGAAAAATGCCTGCATGCATTGAGAGAGAGATATGCCTGCGTGCATATCAGTGGAGACAGTGCAGCCAGCTGAAGCGGCAGTATGAAACTGCAGAAGAAGGAACGAGCTCTTTCCCCCCACTTCTTTCTATTATGCTTCATGTAGTGCTATTGAATCAACAGCAAGATAGGAAGATCCATCCACAGAAACAAAAGCAGCTTTTAAGTGCTTCCACTATAAACAATACCAAGTGGAAACAAAGGCACAAAAGTGAATGTCCCTGACAAGCAGCGTTGCCTATTAATATTCTTGTATTGCTGTCAAATTTTAGGAATATCATTTTCTGTGGGGTTTTTTTTCCCCTCTTGTTTTCATCTGCCAGGAACACCCACTGAGGGCAGCCAGCTAGCTATTGTGTTTTTTGTAGAGGAAAGCTACTCTACAAAACTTGAAGCCTACAATTTCTCAAGAGTTCTGCTCAGCTGCTGTAAAATTTGATGGGTGAAAACACTATTTCCACATCCATACTTTTCCTGCCAACTTCAGACATTTTTTTCCAACCTTCTTGTGCAGTGAAACACCACAGCCTCCTTCCAGCTGTAAATCAAGTAACAGCCAAGAAAGAAACAAATAAAAACTCTAACCTTATTGTGGTGGTGATACTGCCTTCATTACTTGGCTTTTTTATTAGTTAAAACATTTTCCTTGCTAACACTGGATAGCAGCCATGATGTAGTCTTTAATGAGACTGAGCCTTATATTTGTTTTCCAGAAACTGACAGATGTTATCCTTTGTTATTCCCCAATTCATTAAAAAGGGCAAAAGCAGGAATACATGAGCTCCTCCCAGCTCCTGAACAATGGTTAACCTGCTTTTACTGGAAAGCAAGGCTTACGCAGGGACAAAATCTGTCAGTCCCCACCTTTTGAGCAGATTCACCTAAATTCGACAGAAAGGCTGTGCTCAAGTTCTCAGAGCTAAATGGTCTGGGCAAGTTGCACCTACACTGCCTTTATGACTGAGAGCTTGGGCTTTTCTCCCACCCAGGTCTTTACTTGTCTGCCTCACTGCAGACTAACTGCAGCCAGAGAGAGAATCACGTGGGCAATGCAGATTAGAAAAAAAATGCAGGACTGAGTAAAGGCTCTGATTCCAGCTTATCCTAGCTGCACAGGTAGAGTCAGTAATACACTGCCAGATGTGTGATGGCTGAGGCTGGAGAGAGGAGAGACACTGTGTAGTCCTCAGCAAGGGACAGGCTACAAAATAAGTAATTACCAGGTACTGTAGGATCTGCACAGCTGAGAAATGACGGAAACATCCTAACAGGAAAAGCTCACACTTTAATAAATCCTATCCTGTCAAAACACTGGATACAAATCCATAAAACATCAGGCTTCATTTGCTCCAGTGCTTAGAGAATTATTCATTTAACACTATTTCCTGATGTGACTTCAATTCTCATACTATTCGATAATTTAGCCAATGTGTTCTTTGCACATAATTGCACATAATTTTATGAGACAAATTCAAGTGGTAAGCAGCAAGCATCACTTAAGATATCAGTGCTGAATCATGTTTGATAGATGGTCATATTGAATGAATGAGTGTCTTGCTAACATGTTTGTTGATTATCCTTCTCCCTCACCCTCATACACACAAACTTTTTTTGTTAATATTAGCTACCTGCTTTCCTTTTGGAAAGTGTAGGCCTGACAGCAACAACATGAGTTTAGCAGTCACTATGCAGACTACCAGACACTACAATAGCGCTCTGCTCTAACTATTTCCCTGCTCTCTTTGAACAGTGACAATTAATCATGTCAAATTGTGCCAGATGCCATAGCAGTTTTGTGATGTCAATAAATATTCAGAGGAAACTTGTTTCAGATGAAGACAGAGATTCATTTCAACTGGTGATCTAAGCAGGGTTGAGACCTAGAGGTAAAAGGCTGTTGGACTAATTTACTGCATATCCTCCATTTCTGCAGTCCTGGGAATATGAGGTCATATTTTAGGAATGAGAATTAATATATTTCACTGATTTTAACACATGCTGGCCTCATCCTGTCATCTTTATAAGTACGAACAGTTCATTGGCTTTCAGTACACATGCACCACAATTTCAAGACGGCTTATCTGCAATATAAAAATAGGAGCAAACTTTCTCCTTCCTTTTTTTGTAATGCTAGTGTACATTCCAGTATCTAATTAAATAAAATTTCCTTCTCATACTGATCTGTAGATGCTGGTCAACAGCCCTGGTTAATTCCCATGATGAGATATTTTGGATTTTTTTCCTCCTCCTTCGTCTTCACAGCAGATCATTTTAATTCCAGCTGAGACTGAGTGAAGCAATGCTGATTTCCCCAGATGGTTCTGCTTTCTTAGACAGAACCCCGATGGAATGATAATTACAGCTGAGGAGATAGGCAAAACTGAAATAAATGATAGAAAAAACAATAACTACATTTCACCGGCATGCACAAGCTAACTGAAGTGCTCATATGATTCGTTATTAGCCTCATGCATGATGCTCCCAGGTTGAGGCATGTTTTTCATTCCTCATTAGATTTCACCAGTCTCTTCCACACCTCTTTTCTATGATTCCACAATGATTGGCAAATTCCTAAAATAAGAAAAATGCTTTTCTTTCATACTTCTCCCATGTGAGAAATGAGGAGTATCAGCAGGGGAAAAGCCATTTATTGGATTATCAGAGATGTTACCTCCTGATATTTCCTTCAGGAACATGTGAAATTCTTTTTAATTTGGAAGCTGCTTTGCTAAGCTGCCAATGCGAGTACTATGCATGTTCTTAGCAGCCAAAACCAAAACAAAATACATAGCCAGCTGACATATGGGTGGGGTCTGGCTGTCTCACTACCTCTGACAGCACAGAATAAATGCATACGATATTTGTCTGATCCAAGTGACACTGTAAGGCTTATACATACAACATCTTATACATACTCAGTAATAGAGAAAAATGCTGCACACAGTCCTCATCAGTGGACATTAAGTAAAACAGACTGTTTTGGTGGAAGATACTTGGGGAAATGGCTTTGTACACTCATTCATCCTGATTCTCAAATATTTTTGTTTCCTGTGAAGTTGCTGCCTCAACATATATTTTGTAACAGCTCTTTCTACTTGCAGATATCCTGGGATAATGATGAGTAAAGGCCAGTAATCACCCCGAGGTGTCCAAGAGAGCTTCTCTGATTATGCCCATTTCTATGAAAAGATTTTCCATTAGCAGCACGGATCATATAAACGAGAGCATGTGCTTGCTTTCTTCCCTCACCTTGATAATGGAGCACAAAAACAGCTTAACAGGGAGTGCTCATGGCAGCCAAGTCACCTGTTAAAGAGGCGAGTCAGCAGAGACACAGCTTTACAGACATCAATGTCTGAAGCATCTGCATAGAGTGGGGTTGTCTCATATCCCCCACTGACTTTAAACTCTTAACTAGAATGTACTACAATTTATCCTACCCTCCAGCTGAGCTAATGGAGGGGCAGGCTACTCCTGGGATCATTATTATTCATTATTATTTTATAATGCCTGCTGGTCTTATTTTAACAGCTGCTTGCATGAAGGAATACATAAAAGATAGGCCACCTTTGTGACACCAGCATTAGGGAACAGACAGCAGGGACAGGACAGTGCTGGGTCTCTGCAGCAGCACTAGCATTATCTCTCTATAGCATCCATGCTAATACCACGCAAATTCCCTGATTACAAGCATCACCTTTTAAAAAATGAACTGAGCTAACCTACAGTCAAGCTTGGGTTTGGGGCATGCCCTGCAGCTCCAGCTGAACTAGAATTGCAGAAGCTTTAGCAGGCAGAGAGGAGAATTACTAGGAGCACAGGGGAAATGGCAAGCCTATTGCGAGGGCAGACTAAAAAAGCCTGGTTTTCTTAGTCTAATAAAATGAAGGCTGAGAGGGAGTAAGATTGCTAATCACAGACCAAGAAAGTAAAGCAACGGAAGAGATGATAAGCACTGGGGAGAGGAACAAGCAATGTGAGCTAAAGGACAAAAGCAAATAGTTCCAGGCTGGCCACAACTAGAAAGTACTTGCCAGAACAGCATAGCTCCGGATAAAACCCATCAGTAGGAGACATGGCAGCAAAACCTTATGGTTTTTACAACGCAGTTTGATCCATTTCTGTAAAGGGTTCTCTAATTCAAGACCTGGGATAGGAAAGCACCAATTCAGGTAGCTGGGGAATACAGGCGACCTCTCCAATACTGTGGTCCTACTCTACTCCATACACCTCAAACCTCAAAATTGCTCACAGACAGGTTCCAACTGGCACGATCGTGCTGTCCTTTTCATATTGCCCTACTGGAGAAGAAATCCAGCGACTTTTAATAAGAAAATGATCAGTGATCAATTGAGGTTGTGCAAATGACACGCTACATGCTGTACACTTACCTTTGATAGGGGAAACAGTTTTCAGATTCCTAGTTCTGATATAGCTTAAGATAGCAATCTTAGTACTAATGGGTCCTATGGTGCGATTTTCCCCCCAGAAAGAAAATGCATTTCAGCTTTCCAAGATCCAAAGACAGGAGGAAGACACAAAATACGGGATGCAAATACACAGTCCTGCTGGGATGTTATAATGTTTATGAATGAAAAGCATTTTTCAGTAAACTCTCTAACTTTATGCTTTTTTTCATAATGTGAAATTAACACAACTTTAAAAAAATTAATTTGCTTAGCTTGGAAATTTTGTCTTAAACAGGAAATTTTGGGGGCTGCAGACTACGGCCTGATAAAAGCCAGGTGAAGGTAAAAGTACACAATAATATGCAAGTAGGATAACAGATTAAAACCTTGCTGGAAGAACATGGAAAAAAACATTTTGGGAACAAAATTAAAAACAGCAAATTGGTGCGGTGAAAAACATTGTGGAAAATCAGTAGGTAAGGGTACAGGCAATAGGTTGTGCAAGACAGGGGGAGCAGGTACTTCCTGAAGCAAGAAAGAAATGACAGAACTTGAGAATGGGTGAAACAAAGAGTGGAAACTGGAAAGTGTTGTGATTAGAAAGGCCCTGCACAAATAAAGAGGTAATAGAAGAAAGAAGCTGAGAGAGGCTGAAGAGAGGGAGGAAAGAATAAGAGTTGAAAGATTCAAAACAGGAAAATGCACCCATACTATGCACACCTCTGAGGAACCAGATGTCTGGGAGCATGCAGAACCAGCCAGAAAATACCATCTTTTCCACCTACCATACAAACCAAATATTGTAGCAAGGAAGCAAAAGGAAGAAAAATTAATTTAAATATTTTAAAATTGGCAGTTCAACTCTTTCCTTAGATGCAGCCAGAGAACTGAAAGTCACTACCATGAATACTAGCAGAGGAAAAGAACCAAGCAATGATTTCACTTCAGGAAAGAACAGTCCCTGGAGCCAGAAACTTTCAAATTTAGGTCCTAATTCCATGATCAACTGAGTGTTTTCTGTATGCGAACTTTGTGTCTGTAATACACAGACAGTATATCCTTGGCCTTACCACTCGGAAAAGGAGAGGCATCGCCAACACGCTTTGCTGGTTTGCACTCCAATGCTAAGTACCCCTTTCCCAAAGTATCTGACTAGATCCACCTGCAAATCCAGTAAAACCATTCATTTCCTGGCAACTTAGCAGAACTTGCTGGGTTGTCAGTCAGCGGACTCATGTAACTTCTGTATGAATGCAGCTGCAGTTGTAACATGAATCCTTTCTATAACCTCCCTTCTAACAAAAACAAACAAAAAAGTCTTTTCTTAGTCCTCTTGTCTGTTCACATTCCTAGCTCTTCTCTGAATCCTAACAATCTCTTCCAAATTACAGCCAGTCACATCTACCTCTATTTCATGGAGAATTCATGAGTCTGGTCTTCTTCAATCTTTACTAGAAATAGCCAAAAGCTCATTGATCCTAAAATCCCAAAACATGAAAGGTTTGTGGAAAGTATTCTGTATAATCTCTGGGGGGAAAAAACAACACAACTGAAACACAGCATGACTTTTGTCCTCTCTTAGAAAAAAGAGGTTGCCTCTTTCTTCTTCCTGTGAAACTACATGGGGGTTCAGAAGAACAGAGGCCTTGCTGGGTGACAGAAGAGTCAGAAGAGACAGAAGAGACTTGTCAGCCCTTGTCTGCTTGTGCCTGAAGGGAGAAGCTGCTGATCTGCAAACGTGGATGTGCAGAGCAGAAGGGAAGAGCATCCATACCATATGAAGAGCAGCAGGCCGCAGATTCAGGCAAACTGAACACGCATCAGATTTTGGTTCTGCTATGCTGTCTGTCATTACTTGTCGTTACTGGCATTACTTTAGAGAAAAAAGCTGATTTGCAGTTCAGTTGATCTATGTGCAAAACAGTTAATAGTGGAGTATTCCCCTGGCAGTGGTAGCATATGGGTCATAAGAACCAGTAAGGTTTTGGCTGCTCTAATCAGGAACTGCCATAAAGTGCATTGGATTACCACAAAGATCAGTCATCACTCCCTCTGCACTCACCAAAGGCACTTTTCTTTCCAACAGTCTTATCTGTGACTCTGTTTTAAAATCACACTCCTTGTCAGCTGGCTTGTCTTCTGAAAGTCATTTCTCCTCCTCTCCATGGACATCAGAAGAGAATGTGACACCTAAATCTATGATTGCAAGAATAGAGATAGTGTGAGAAGAAAAGCCTATAACAGGTAAAAGAGTAAAGAGAGTGAGAAAAGAAACTGCAGAAAGTTGTCCTATAAACTAATCCACCAAAATGTGTAATTCTGATGCCCTAAGGCCTGAGAAAATTGCATGCAAAGATAAAATCTAAGGGCTTTCACCCAAGGTAAGTGCAAGACAAGTAGTACTTAACAAATTTCAGCCACCCCCAGGGTCATCAGAACTCTTTGGGTGGCAGGAACACCTGCCTGGGTGTATGGAAAAAGACTTTAAACCCCACTGGACCTACACCACATGCAGTGGCTTTAACAATAGACCTACCAGCAATTTGAGTGGATGAAGTACAGGACAGATGGGCCCACATTTCAGGGTAGCAGCAATAGTCAAGAAAAAAGGAATTCTTGGCAATGTATACTATTCGTTCATTAATTATATTAATTATTACAACTTAATTGTTATAATGTAAAATGAAAAATGGAAAGAAAAATAAAGAAATAAAAGCATGCTGCTGTCATGCACTAGAGATTAATGAGGACAACAGACATCAGTGACAACCAAGGAAAACACAAAATTTACCTAAGGTGTTACAGCTGTTTCATTAACAACAGTTTTTTAATCCCCACTTAGACCCTCTCATTTCCTCTGTTCTCATTCCCTTGTGTTCTACCTCACCATTCCACCGTTGTGCTGCCAAAGACAGTAGACACCACACACAGCATTCCACCTCCTCCACTGTGTTGTGCTTAAATCACTTCCCACCACTCGTTCCAAGCCTCAACATTGATGCTTTGCCTCCAGTCACAGTGCAGACAACACAAAATGCTAAACACCATACCAGGAACTTGTTACCAAGGCTGAGCAAAGAACAGCACCTCTGTTCTGTAAAATATGCAGGGGCTCCGTCATGTCAGAGGGTCTTGTGAGGCCAAACTGAGCCCTTTCCAACCACTCTGCAGAACAGGAGAGTGACAAAGGAATTTGCAGGCTCTAGATTATTCTGGCAATGACAGCACTGCCATGGGATACATGGAGAATAGCTCAAGTCTTCATTCTGCCTCGAGTTTATCATCCCAGACAATGCAGTCAGGAATTCAGGGGATCTCCCAGGCTAGTTCCACACTCTGGGATGTACTAATTTTCCCTTGGGGAAGAAAAAACAACAACAAAGTCTCTTATCTGTGAAATGATCTAATTGCCCCTCAGTCGATTTCTGTAAATTAGCTCAAATATATTTCTGCTAAACCTTCGTAGCTTCTTACAGCAGCACCTTGTCAAAATGCCCTTATTAAAGTTTCCTTTTATCTCAAGAACCTCATTCTGCCTGGGCTGGAGAGAAAATGGCAGAATCAGTATATTCTAGCACTTCCATGAGTGGAGTCATCTGCAGAACAACAAATGACTATGTTCTAGTAAATGGCATTCACAATTAATACACTATTGACATAACTGCTGTAAAATATTTAGATGTTTATTGGCATCAATAGCTATTACAAAATCAGCTTTATAGATGTTATAGTAAAAAGAACTGAATTTCATACAGCCCTGAATAATTACTAGTCCCTTGTCAAAAAGAGGGAGATATGTATTTACAACAAATAGCCCAACAGGAGAATATGACAAGCCAAAAACATCCACTTACAGACAACATAATTTAAGACAGGCAGAGTGTTAATTAGAAGACAACTGTCCCCAGGAGTTACTCAGGACAGAGCGAACCTTTTCATTGAATCAGACATTCTTATAGGTGCAGATTATTTAACCTGTATCCCAAAAGCAAAAGAGGACTTGTCCAGTTTTCACTGAAATTATGTTTCTAACTTGTAAATTATACACTACAAGGACAAAACCGATATTAAATACTGTAATGTGTGTATATTTTGCTGTGACCTGAGATAGGTCATTCAGTGATGAGATGATTGGGTGTTAAGAATAATGAGCAATCATACACTCCAAACCCAGGCAGCTATAAAATGCCAGCCTTTTCTCTTTCCTTTTATTATTTCCTCTTATCTGATTTAAAACATAGTACCTTTTCATATTGCTTTGTAGTATTTTCATCCGATTCCAAAACATATGCAACCACAAAGTATACATGATACATTGGGCACATAATGGGGTTGTAAGAGCACTTGTTACCCTAATTATCAGAAGGTCATTTCATGTTCTTTTTTACAATGAATACAAGTGAAAAGGCAGCACATCAGACAGCTTATTTTATATCTTTGTGTGTGTTTTTACAACCACTCCAGTTACTACAAACAGTACAGAGATGATGGCTGGACATACAAACCTCTACTTTCTGCAAACAGACATAGTAGACGTGTCTTAACAACTCACAGATACTCCAGAGTTAGGGTTGCATCCAAGTAATCTGAAAATGAGGCATACATTCCTGTTTTTCTCCAAAAGAGTAGAGCTTTAGCAATGAAATTTCCTACCAGCTTAGCATACAGGTCTCTTGAAATTTCCTACATACTCCTGTTTGCTTTTGCTCCATAAATACTTAATAAGTGGCATTTAAATTGAACTCTGGCTGATTAGTTTTGGGGTGGTTTGGTTTTGGAATTTTTTTTGTATGCTTTGGCAATTCTACTTTCCTTAATATAAAGATGCAATACTGAAAAGTTTCTGAGGAAGCAGAATAATATTCTGGAACTTCTTATTCAAATAATGGTACAAACGCAAACAATTCTGCTTGATTTCTCTAGGACCAAGCTACCTTACGAACTGCAGTATTATATTAAGCTACCAGAATCGGCTGTAAAACAACCAGCATCTTGGAAACCATGTAGAAAAGATGCTTCTCACTGCTGCAGCTACACTGCTGCTGGTACCCAAGCTAACTTTTGCAGATTTAATTATGGTATCTGTGCTGCTCTAAGGTGAAATCTGGGACCTAACAAATTCCATTCAAACTGGGCTACCAGGTGGAGGTGGTCTGGTGGATATTAGTAGTCTTTGACATCATCCAGCTCCAAGAATTTGAAAAACACAATTCGGTTTGCAAAATCACTTCCTAAAGCTGTGACCTAGGTGTGCCCTAGTAGACCCTATTTCTTTAAAGCCCCAGCCTGTCTATTATCTTCAATCAGTCCAAGTTCTCCAAAAAGCAGTTCTTAAGTTCACCGGCCTATTGACAAAAACAGAATAAATCCTGTAACTGAGGAGCAACCCCACTGCTCTCTTTCCATTTCTGGGTAACCCCACTAATATTTCCAAATATTTCAAACCTCCTTTACTGAAATATTTTTTAATTCAACAAGCGAAGAACATATTGTGTTATTTCTGCTAGGATGATAGCAGAGTTAAAAACACTTCTTGTAAATAAAGGTGATAAAAAAGCAGCAAAAAGGATTCATGCAAAAAGAAGAAGGAAGAAATATCTTCACGACATGAAAGGACAGCCCATTTTTAATAGAGGAGCAGAAAATTCATTACACTGGTGGCACATAAAGTTATAGGTTTATTATCGCTATTTCCTTCATATCTTATGCTTCTTTTTTTGAAGAGGTGTCCCCAGGGGGACCTAGAGACCTAAATGCTACACGTAAGTATTAGTATACAGTTGTTCCACTTTGGATGTGTTTCTGATTGGAAACACTTGGGCCTCTTAACCCAAAATGCGCTTACTGCTGTGTTTCCCAAACACCCATTCTTTTTCACACTACCCAACCAGCATATGGCATGTTCAGCTGCCTTCACTTATGCCATCAGTGAGCTATAATTTCATTTTATCTTTTCACGTAAGTGACAGCCAGAGGTCTGAGGTTGATGTGCCCAGCCCTTCTCCTCCAGTGAGCTCCTGAAAGATGTCCAAAAGGCTTTTTCTTCTCCAAAAAGCCAGCTTTTACTGGAATATAAACCAGGATTCTTAGGTTTTCGATCAGAGAAGTCTCAAACTGGTGTAATTCAGACATATCTGAGTTCATGGGTTCAAAATGATCCAGTCACTTCTGTCACTGTTTTTTATGGACTATGTCTCAGGAAACAGGCACTGATCAGTGCCAGTCAAGACCTAATCCAGTCATGCCACAACCATACCTCAGATTTAAAAGGCAGATTTCCTAACTACCCATTGTACCCCCTTCTCAGAAAATGTCTTGGGCTCTTCACACTGACATTTGAACGAGCTGTATTTAATCAGTTACTATTTTTTTTACCTGTGCTGATAGAGATTTTTCCCAAGTATTGCCCAAATTATCAAGTACTTCCCTTATAAATTACATAAAATATATTCAACTATCGGAATTATTGGTAAACTCAAGTTAAAAATCCATGTCCTGAAGTTTACTTTTTGATTTTAAGGTTTTACTGGGCAGTAGAGTTTTATTCTTCATTCAGTGTGGAAAGATGAAGTAGATTAAGTACTCTTAAAGCATTAACTTTAAGACTAAAAACAAGAAGGGAGGAAATGTCCTCCTGCCCAACGATTCAAAAAGGGTGCAAGTCTGTTCATTGCTAAGAAGAGGTTAGGTGCTGCAGGAGAAGCCCTTTCTTCCTTCTTTAAAGAAAAAGGTGGAAAACATTGATACTCTAAATGGACATCCCTGTGCTCTGTCGCTAGAGCTCTAAAATATCAATCTTTCAGGCTTCCACTGAGATAAACCCATTTATTATTTCTGCCCTGGGAGTCACATGGTTTATTAGCTCTTACAAATACAAAAGAACATTGCAGCTGAGTTTCACAAGCAGCTGGCTAGGATGTCAACATTTTTCCAATTTCAAGGCACCTGTGGTTGGGTTTTCATCCTAAATTTAAAATAATTTTTATGACCTTGGTTGTTTCTAAAAATATTCACATATACCTTTTCTCCACTAGAACGTAATAGGAAAGGAACAAAATGGTCCCAAAAGGTACAAATTTATACCTTGGGTATATATTTCTCACTTGTCTCTTCTGCAATGTCTACGTGGGGAATATTTGCTTCTTTTTAACTTCAGCAGAAGTTTTTCAAGTTCATCTGAAGGCTTTTCAAACATAGTTAACATAAATTATGCCTTTGAGAACAGGACAGGTGGAACTAACTTAATTTCTTATAACTATTTAAAAATAACCTGTAGCAGAATCAAACCATTAAAAACGTTAGGACAATTTTTTTAATAGATCTACCTGAGAAGGGTAGTAAAGAAGGCCATATATAAACAATGGATTGTGGAGAACATTCCTGTTGTACTGTTTTGGACAAAAGATTTATAAGCCCCTTTTCCTGCAAAGGAAAGTGTACTTGGTATTATTGTCACAGAAACTCATGAAAGCAAAGATCTAGATGAATAAACAACCCTAATGCCAAGGACGATTAGTATACAAGAATATTGCTGTACAATTACTGCTTATACCTATTTCTATTATGTTAATAATATTACATACATACAACACTGCAAAATTATCTCACAGTGCTTATCGATAAGACATATTGCCATCATTAGTAAATATTCCGTAAGACTTTCAACGAGCTCTTCATCCTTACCTTTTTCACATTTTTATCTTTCTTAAGCTCTTAATTTACTTTCGTTTAATTTTGCTACAGTTACTCTGGTTTGCTTTATTCTAATGACTTCCATCTGATTGCAGGGCAACTCCAATCATTTTTTCAAAAGATTACTGCCCCCCTATCCAGAAGTTTGATTGCAAATCATGGCATGGTGTCATGACACAGTGGTGTTAGAGTCACAACCAGTCAGTTTGGCTCTGAAACAGTTAATAATCAAGCTACACAAACAGACTGCATAAAGGAGGAGAGATGTATACACTGAAATTATAGTTCTTCTTATACAACTCTTAACTCTCAAGCCTCTGCTGAATATTAGCAGCTAGCTAGTTGATTCAAACCCTTCTCGATTACAATTTAATTATAGGATTATAAATGTGATGTCATTTAGCATTTTGACAGTCAAATTAACCAAACCCATTACTTAACATATCAACTTACACTGGTAGAGTTGCATGCATAGAAGACAAATTATACTTATCCCAGGCATTCCTTATAGAGCCTGTTTTCTGTCTATGGCATTTCAGGACAAGACACTGAGAACAGATTTCGAGACTTCTTTTCCAGTGCTCCAAGTTCTCCTTGAGCAGTCGGGGTAAGATTTTTGTCTTTTCAGAGGAAACATGTTCACAATTAATCCTGCCCATTTTTAAAACTGATGAGGGTTCCAACACTAGCTCCTTGTGGTACAAGCTGTGGTGTCACTAACAAAAATGGGGATGTATGAGAGGGAGTGAAGGGGCTATGCATAACCCAGAAATTAGATTGCTGGTCTCTCACACGAATGAAGATCTCCCAGTACTCAGAAAATATCCCTAATTCCAAAGACTGGCGAAAAAATAGAGCATAAAGTTCCATGAATCCTCAGCCATCAGGAATTGCCAAAAAAAGAGATGGCAAGATGCCACTGCTGGGAGGAGCGTGTTGCTATTCTGACCTTTATACATTTTATGCTGGTTTCTTGCTGATAGTATGGCTTCTATTTATTAGTTGTTGCTTCCAATCAACAATGTTTGAAGTTTGCTACCAAAAGTAGAGTGGGTTTCAGGTGTGGATGCACAAATAAACAGGAACTTACAACTTAGGAGGACAAAACGAAGACACACCTTGTAAAGATGCAGGAAATGAGGAGCAAATCAGCTGAAGGCAGTGTTTTGTTAGGTCCACTTCCTCATCTTTAATCTGCAGTAGTAATGAGGAGAAAGTTGAGAAGCAGAGTGAGAACGTGTGTTACATGTCCTCAAAATGTGTGGCTTATTATAATTATTTCTCAGGGTTTGTTTTGTTTTGTTTTTAACTGCATCTTATCAGGCTTTGCGGTGGACTTCCTTCCCTGCTGATTCATTTCTTTCTGTCTTGAAAGCCATTGTTTGTTTAGGGAATGCTACATTAGCCTTATTTTTCATTGGTCATTGCTCAAAGTGCCCTCCTCAATCTCTTAATGCTCTTTAATTTAACCAGCTAGGCCATAATGAAAAAGTACCTTGGGCTGATAATGTACTATCAAAAAGTCTGTCCAGTTCAATTTCAATCCTCTATTAAATCCCTTTTATAGTTCTAGCATTGTTACTTCTCCTCTGTACTCACTTCAACAAACGTTAGTTTAGCTGTAGTATCTACATTTTTTTCTTTATTTTGCCTCATCGAAGGGCCCCATCCTCAGGCAATGTCAACTAGCCTATCTCCATTTGCTTTAGGCCTTCAAGCGCAGAACCTGGCGAAAATGTATTTTTCTGATTTCACCAGATCATGTGTCATGTTCTATTCATTTCATAGTAGCAATAAATATTTCTCTGTTAAAATATTTGGAGTGATTACTTGACTGATTTTTATTCCACATATGGTTCTGACCAGCAGAAATGGAATGAGTGCATCATAGTGATTGTACTGGACACATTAATCTCTTTCAGGGGATAGCATTTAGGTATGTCTAGGGTAAAGTAGAAATATACAAGTTCTCATGCTCCAAATGAAAACCCTGACACCCTACCCTCAGGTGCATACTTCTCGCCATTAGGATCAGTGCTTTTCCCAAATAGAGAGGGAAGGGAAGGGAATTTGGTTTATGTTCTTTGAGTCAGAAGCTCCAAAAGCTCTCTGCAATGCTCAGAAGCCTTGAGACACAGGATTCAGGACTCAACAGTGTTGAGTTTTATACATAGATTTCACACGATTCTTACAATATCACAGTTAAAATCCTGATGAACCTGAATGCAGGTCTTTTTAAACAATACATCAATAGCCTTTCCCCATTCTGCTCCTGAGAACAAACTCTGTAGCGTTGTTCACAAATCAGGCTCAGTCTCAGTCACAGTAACTACTGCTTTAAAGCATATGGGAGTATCACAAGCCTCTTTCTCCAGATTCTTTCCTCCCATTTCTCTCCACATAGCAATAGCCAGAACTTTTGGCAAATATGCCCTGTTCCTTGTCATCTAAGGCAGAAGGTCTGAAGCCCATAATCCGAAACAACATAGGTGAACAACCACCGGTTTGGGGAATACTAAATTGACCATGTCAGAATAAGTCATGGAATCCAAATGGTCACGTTGCTTTCAGCGCTCTAGGATGACAAAGATAGGGTCACACAGAAAATGAAAGCATCAGAAAGCAAGGAAGGCTATAATTTAAGAAGGAAGTTGTATATTGTCTGATGATCTGAACATGAAAAGTCCAAACGTTCCTTCCTCTATTCATGGTCTGTGACATGGAACATACCTCCTAACCTTCAGCTGTTTCTGACCAGGATGCGTAGACATGTAGCATCATGAGAGCTTGAGTAGTGGGCCACAAGCAGGCAAAACTCAAGTCTGCCGACCAGTGCTGATGGACACACAGGAGACTGCAGATGAATTACAGACACCCTTTACATCAGCAAAACTTTAAAACTGCCATGGGTTTAGGGTATATTATAAATGTAATTGCATTTATTCACACACAACTGGAATGAGTTGTTTCACTTTTTCTGCTGAAGCTCATTTATCTTCTTTTAATGCCACCACACATGGCTTGGCAAAGACTACTTTTATTGCAAGTTCATAATATAATTTCTGGAAAGCAATCATTTTGGCATAGCAATATATGAGACTGCACCATATGGCACTTGCATGTAAAAGGGGACATAACGTCTTCCTTTCATCTTCAAAAATTTTTATATATGTTATAGCATTACTATATATCTTAAATATATATATTGTATGAAATATATAAAATTGTATATCTTTTGTCACGTCTCCAGTGACTAAAATATTCCCAAGTCTTTAAGTCTTGATTCTCATTACTGTCATGTCTGACAGTGCTAAAAGTGAGCTAAAATTTCAAGATCTTAAATTTAAATTTCCATCCAAACTAGAACTTTTAATTCAGTGAGTTTCATTTCACTTAAAAAGGTAGAACCATAAACAAGCAAGGTGCATTAAGTAGATCACCATCTTTCAAGAATCACCACGCAACTTGATCAACAAACTGGAGGACATCATTCAACAGAAACAGAAAAAGAAATTAAATTTTAAAAGGACTAAAAATTGCTTAGTTTTGGCATGTGCTTTTATAAATCTGAATCATTAAATAAAAATGGTTCTGTGTATCTGGCAGTTCTGGCAGTTTCAACCTTCTACCAAAAATCCTAAGTGTAGGAAACTGTGGATGATAGGGATACAATCTTAAGCTTGACACAGAAAACACATGAGAAGAAGAGATTTCTCTCAAGACTATGGAAAGAGGTAGTAAAATGGAATATACTCTTCTAACTACTTCAACAGAAAAGTGTTCCGTAAAATAGTTGCAGAAATTTCTAGGGTAAAAACACAGTAAAATCAGGAAATTGGGAACTTAATTTAAATTAAGTTATAAGCAGATAAGGAAAATGTGCTTTATTTAAGCAGGTAAGGAAAATGAGATGTAAGAGCACTAGAATATTGATCAGGGATAAAAAGGAAGGAGCCCAACTGCATTAAAATTGAGAAAGGTAAAACTGAATAACTGCTAAGGAAGGTCTGTATTTCTAGGTCTAGTTCAAAATGTTTTCATTCCATACTGTATTCAACAAGGAAAAAAAAGAGCAAGAAAAAATCTGGGGTAGTACCAAAAAAGCAAGCCAGCTACAACAGCTACAACAAATTGAGCAGAAAGCAATGAAGACATGAGGTTCAGTGATTATATTCATCATATTGGAAAAATTTCTTGAGACATACACAGGGAAATGGCAGCACAAAGGAATGGGACTCTGAAGAAAGCGATCATTAATTAACTGCACCTATTCAACAAACAGCTTGACAAGGAGAAAGCTTCACTGATTTCAGCAAATCTTAAGTTTTAGTGGAATTTAGTACAAGAGAGACAAGAAGATCCTCAGCTACATGGATTGACACCAGCTGAGGAGCTGACCCAGCACCTTGCAATGTAAGTCCCTCATCTTGCTGTTACTGACTGCTCCATGCCAATTTCTGGTATACACATACATATGGAGGCTGGTTGCAGGAACACCTCTCCCATCAATCTCCCAAGGCAGTGGAAAACACACATTTTATTTCAAGGAACAGTGCAATGAATTTCCTGAGAAGTTTCCTCTCTCCCGCTGTGCCACGCTGACCACGTACTACACTGCTTAGTAGGGCCTGTGACGGAGAGAGGCGTAAAGATACCGAAATCTGTGTTTCAGGGAAGAATTGTCATGTTGGTTATTTTCCTTTCCCCATTCTAGAGGTAGTCAGTAATGCTCCCCTACAACAACGCTCCTTCTAGACTACATAAAATGTACTATTGTGAATTGTCTGAAACAGCTCATTTCCCTCCTCTCTTTCAAGTCTCATGTGTGAGTTATATTCCCAGCTTTCCGCTGGATTTGTGGCATAGCCCTACACATGTCACTCACTGACTTGGGCACAAACAGGCCTGTGAAAAACAGCAGTAAGGGTACTATAAGGATACTACATATACTATGCATGAAGTCCTCTGAGACTGATGGATAACAAATATTACTTAAGTGCTAAATATTATACTGAGCAATTTCCTAGTTATTCTAATCGAGTGTTTGATATCCTTAATTAAGTGCGTTTCCAGAGTACAGTTTGAAGCGTCTTTTCACTACTCGTTCAATGGCACATCCCCTAGCTAATCAACAGACTTGTCAGAATTGGCTTTACTTTCCAGAAGTAGACAAGATTAATAATATTTCTGTCATTGCCCCAGAGGAAAACAAAAGAACAAAAAATAAATACATGCACCATTTCTGTTTACTGACAGTAGGGCATTACCTAGGAACAGATCTGAACTCAAAGCACTCTAGACAAGGCTCCACCAAGCCCTGAAATGAGACCATCATTTAATGCGCCGGCTGTTTTAGCTTCTTTCAGACTACTCCCTTAAAGGCTTTTTAATCCATAGTTTGAAAGCTAAAGGCACCTGCACGAATGTCGCCCGCATCCCATTATTATTTCATCCCCTGATGGTCAGGAAATACACGTAGCTTGCTTCTAATGTGATCTCCTTTTAGATTTTTTCTTTTAATACTCTCTGAACTTCTGCTGACTCACCGTGTTTCTTTATAGGAGATGGCAAGCAGAGCTTCTTTATCATTAGTGTCCTTTGATCTGGCTTTCTGTCTTGCCTGTCTCTCCCTCGTTCGTTCAGTACATCCTGTAAGTGCCCTTTGATCTCATGCCACTCTTGCTTCCCTCATTCATTCTTGTAATATGAAAGAAACTGCCTATTCCAAATTTACAGGTGGACCTCTCCTTTTGAAATAACCTGTGCATTTACTATAACTTTCAATGGTTTGACATTACTTGTCTTGTTTTGTCTCTACAAGCTTTAGGTTTTTACTGGCAAGTTGCATAACTTCTCATATTTTTTTCACTTGTAACATTTTTTTTGTGAGGACAGGTTTCATCTTCCTTTGTATATTCTCTAATTTTTGACTTAATCTTACATATGCTGCTCTGCGCTGAGATAGCTCTGGAAAGATTGCTGACACTTCATTGTACTCTATACATTAATACTCGTTTATCGGAAGGCAGTTGGAGCATTCTTTTATTGCTGTTCAGCAAAATCAACCAAACCTAAAACCTGAACAAAAACCTTAAAGGAAACTAAAAGAAACCTGAAAGACCTAAAAGAAGCATCAAACTCAACTCAGGGTAGTTTTCAGCTGTTTGGGGAGTTTGGTTTGGAACCTGGCATCTCTCAACTGGATCACAGGTGCTGCATATGCACGTCACACTTAAATACCAGCTGAGGAACATGAGGAGGTAACCATCTCAGTTAATTCAGACATCTGAGTTAACCAACTGTTTTTGAGTGGAGAACATGCATCATCCTCTTGAAATGCTACTACTGAAGTAGCATTTAGTATTATTTACTAAATAATTCTCACTTCACTACCAGGAGGCTACCAGTTTGTAGACAGCATCCACCTCTGCTTCAGCCAAGGGAATTAATCCTTTCACGTGCCACCAAAGTTCCTGATTTCATTATATTTTATTTACAGAAAGAGCAGTGCAGACAAGGCAGTTCTTTCTCCAGGAACCCCTGAACGATAGGTATGCCTCCTGCACACGTACCGGACGCCTTAAGCCTCTCCCTGCAGAGCCTCACAACTCCAGAGGTCAGTGATCCCACAGAAACCAGTCACAGAAAACCCTAACTGCAGGGGGAAAATGAGGAAAGGCCGAGGATTTACTGTGATTTTCACACATGAACAGTGGCACTCTGAAAACAGAGACAGCTGCACTGTCTGGAGCCTGCAGCAAGCTGCAAGCCAGACATCTGATGGCAAGAGGTGTCAGCACTGCAACCTCTTGCTCCCACAGCTTTTGGAGATGAAGTCCCTCCCACGCTGCTTCCCCCTTGGATGAAGTACCTTTTCATTCCCACGTTTCTTACAGAATTTTATGTATCATAACTCAGCTTCGTAATACCATAAAACCAGAGTAACTAACTTGCTAAAATCTTGATAAATCAACGCAAAACAACTGCCTGCAAACACCCCAGCACTTGAGAGCTCAGCTCTCCCTCCTGGTGATGAATCATGACCTAATAACATCCTCCAGTTCCTGTGTGGGTTGTGGTGGACAGTCCTACAAAGGAGGCCACTGAACTTCCACAAATTACGCTCAGACAGTATTTCCCTGTAGCAGTTCCTCAGTGCATCTGCTAGTTCAAAGGGGACCAAGTAACTTCTAATGTGCCCAGCCAGCATCAGCTCAAGGCCTTGCAGCAGCAGAAGACAGATGAGGAACTTGCCTTATGCCAAGGGACTACTCTCACGGCGTGGGGAGGCATGGGGGAAAGAGGCTGAGTGGGACAGAGACCCGGCCAGCCAAAGGAGTGTGCAGAAAGGGGACAGCAGCTGGTACCCCTCCCGCAAGCCAGCCGCCCATCCACAGCCCAGCTGTCCCTCCCCATGGTGAGGCAGCCAGACGCCTGCCTTGCTGCGCTGGGGACAAGTGTCTGGCTAAGCAACAAGATCACAGACATTTTGGCACCTCTGGTTATTCACTGCCTATTTTTACTACATGGAGCACTAGGCTCTGGCATTAGAAACATTAGAAATAAGCGTCCCATGGATCCAAACCAGAAGAGATGTTCAGAGTACAGAAAGTCCCACAGCTAGCCCTGACAAAACATGGACACACACTATTCCTCCCACTGATTTTAAGATGTTGCCCTTTGTTTTTAAACATTTTATACAGACTGCTCAAGCTCCACTTCCAAATCTCAGTCTCTCCAGGCACCTGCCTGTTTCTTCTGAATTAATTTTCACCTGTTTTCCTTCAGTATGTGTAGGTGCTTAGTGCAGGTTGGTAGAAAAGCCCGGGGTACTGCTGACCTCAGAAAATATCCAACTGCCTTGCCTTCAGTGCTACTCCGACCCAGGTAGAGACAAGGTGGATTCTTTTTTGGTTGGGGGGTGGTGGGGGTAGTTTTTTTAACAATGCATTGTATGCTAAATAGGAGCTGCAATTCAAGGCTTTTCAAAAGCAAGCATCTCCCTTTCCCCACCACTCTCTACTCTTTTTTTTATTTTTTACTTTCAAACAGCTGAATTCTCTTGTCCATTTTATATCCTTCTTGCAGCCTTTTAAGTCAGCTGAAAGTGTTAAATTCTAATTTTTCAATGCCAGTAAGCATGAAATCTCCAATTGAGTCATTCAAAAGTCCTTTTTAAACAGCAGTCTGAGGAGATGGCTTTCAAACTTTTGTGTGCCACATACTTACTGTAATGTCTGACAGAGAAAAATGTGTGTTGGCAACACTGCTTAATCCACATTGAAAAAAGAAAATTGAAGCCATACTTCTAGCAAGATTAGTTAATGATCAATGGCGACAGGTAGCTATAAACACAGTAATGGAGATCCTCTCATATTCTCTCTCATCTTCTGGTGCAGCCCTCCCATAACTACATTTCAGGAAATGAATTTGTTCCAACTCCCACTCTGGGCAAGTTACCACAAAAACAACATGAGACTGAAAAAAAGCCAAAGAAATTTCCCATAAAGAGAAATACCAACAGCTGCAATGCTAGACAAAAACAACCTAACCCATCTGTAAAGAAAAAGGGGGAAAAAAAAGACAGGGAAGGTTATGAAGCCCATGGAGTAAAAGAAGAAGCTGCTCCTGATGGAGTCTTCTCCGTGGGAAATGAGTAACTGTAGAATAACAGGTCTCAAGAGATAGGAAGATCAGTGAGAGGAGCCGGGAGGAAGTTTACATATAGGCTGGAAAGCACTTTTTCTGGCAAATGCCCACAGGTTTGGCCATTCAGAAGAGTCAAGATTCTGCTTTTTCCTGAACCTGTTTCTCACTTAGTAATGCTGTGTTCCCAATAGCATTCCCCAGAAAAGCAGAATCACAATTTCCACCTCTCCTGGTTTCGGCTGGGACAGAGTTAAAT
>NW_009222857.1:374-4707 GCF_000690835.1 Fulmarus glacialis | reverse complement strand
GGCAACAAGAAAAGCTTCTATAGGTACGTGGGTGATAAAGGAAGACTAGGGAAAATGTGGGCCCTCTCCAGAAGGAAACTGGAGACCTGGTTACCCAGGATATGGAGAAGGCAGAGGTCCTAAATGTTTTTTTCCCCCCCTAAGTCTTCACCAGCCAGTGCTCAAGCACTGTCAAGGTTCCTCAAGCTTGCCTTTGTCATGGTTATTGGATCCAGCACGAGCCTTCCTAGCCACCGCAGCTTCCCAAGACCCCGGCATCCCGCAGCAGTCCAGGAGGGCCTTATTGATGAAGGGCAGGCGCCAGCCTCTCACCTCCGTGCTGCCCCGCACAAGATCAGCACAAAGCACGTTCCTCCATGTTTGAAGTTTGCCCGTTCTCTTTTGAGAAATTCTTCTAACTTAAGGAAATGAAGCACAATAAAACCAGGAAGAAAAAAAGCCCACAACTCAGAGCCAAAAGTGACACGACACAAACTTCACATATTGAAACTGATTCATTTGCCAGCTCATAGGCATACACACCTAGCATGTCTATATTTATATGCATGGACTCAGGCTCTCTGCTCTGTAGAGGCATTCTGAGTATTTTTAAATCAGCGAAAAATCAAGAATCACTGCACTTACAGGAGAGAAGATAGAAAAATCCCCCTTTCTCTAAGCTCCAACCATTCAGGTTACAGGACTCTTGAAACAGCAGCTCTCCTCGCAACATCCAGCAAGACTGAGAGCCAGGACAGGTACAAAATTTTCTCTGAGATTCTTTCCCTTAACAGGCCACTGCTTACTCCTGCAGAGAGACTGTATTTTGGATTGGAGTCTGATCCAGTAGATAATATGAGAAGCCTTTTTGTTGGGATGGAAATCTGGGGAGCATTCTGATCGTCTGAAAGATGCCAATGTCTAACCAAGTACTGCCAGAGAGCTGTGCTGCTGCCCCTGCCTTACAGGGCTGGGAATTAAAAGCTCCAAGTTCAATGCCCAGCTTTGTCCATAACCCACAGCAGTCTCAGCAGATCACCAAACTCTCTCAGCATCTCCTTCTGGAAAATGGGAATAACAACATGTCTCAGAGGCATCACAAAGGTTTGTTAATGCTTGTAAGCACTTTGTAGATAAGGAACATCAAGACAGCAGTTAGCAGAGGGATTTGGGGCACAGACAGGCATAAATCCAAAGTACTCATATCATATACTCTTTTTAGACAAGCATAGCAGCAGATCAGCTCCCTGCATTTAGTCGTTGTGGGCTCCATCCTCTCAACATACTGAGCGCTCTGCCTTTGATCCAAAAAATGAGTCCAGGGAGAATAGTCACATGTTTAATGTTAATCATATGCTTAAATCCTCTGAATCTATAAAGAGGGTAAAAGAGAAAAGTGTTCCCCAGCTCCAAAACAAACACAAATTCCCAGAAGATATATTTAGGACACGAGCAAACATTTGACCAGCAAAGGAAAGGCCTTCGCTACACACCTGCTAAGCTTCTGCATCCCTGAAGAAACCTGCAGGTGGGAAAAGTGTCCGGAATGAGTTTGCTTAGACAAAACACTTCTAAGATAACCAATGCGATGCTATTAGAAAGAAGCACGCCAGAGCATTTGAACTACTATTCCACAGCAGTCCTTGAGGAAGGAAATGAGAAAAAAGAATAAATTAAGTTTACTAAGGAACTTACCACACAGATTTAAACTTATGATTATGAATTCATTTGCTACTATTAATTCCTTCATTTATTAACTGTCTACTGTGAGAGAACAGGTCTTTCTCAGAGGACAGGCACTGCCACCCAGTCCTCAAACACGATGTGCCATCAGCAGCACCTAGAAAGCCTCTTCTCTTAACTTTGTATCAGAGAGCAACAATACCAAAGCAAAAGGCATTGGATCCCCCTTAAAGCCTTATTCGTTTTAAGGACACACTGCTATCTCTCATCTTAGCTATCTGAAACACCTAACTCAGCTTACACCCTGTTGAACTCCTGGCCTAGCTAATGGCTTGGGGCTACAAGTCTCCTACGCTCACTGGCCGGAGCATCCAGAAGTCTCTGCTCTTGCATCAACTCCACTTTCCTGCAGGTGCATCAAGTCAGTGGAGCCAGGACACGGTGCTCCTTTTGCACAGGTGAGCTCAGCAGGGCAAGGGCAGGTACCTGCAGCATTAAGGTGCAGTGAGCTCCACGTGGTCACAGACACACCCCTGCAGAGCAGAGTGCTTCAAGCTACATCCATGACTGCAGCATGGAGATATCCCTGACCAGATCAGCATCTGCAGCATAAACAAATCACCGGCTTCCAGAGATGATTTTCAAAACTCTGTTAAACAAGCATGTATAGCGAAAAAAGCCTCAGGCAATTAAAGGACCACTATCCAGAGCTTCATTGCTTTAGCAGATCCGTAAACGTGATCCAGCTTACAGCAACATCACACTTTGCCAGTGACGTGAACAGGACAAATCACTCTCTGACCAGCGTAAATCGCCCAAGATGCTAAATAAGGCTGCTAATTACTTCTAAGGATTTTTAAAGAATCCTTTAAGATTATTGTCCCCAAATTTGATTAAATAACACTTTAAATCCTTTCAACTGAACATCATTAGGTGAAGTTGACTTGATGGTATAATAGAAATGTTTTCTGCTCAAGTAATGGCTTTTTGAGAAGTGTGCTGTCTTTTAACAGTACACACCACTTTCAGCTTAATAAACCAGAGGGAGCTGTATCAGTCTTGCCTTACAAACGGTGAACAAGGTAATTATCTTCCTTGGTTGACTGAATTAGAGCTATACAAAACGCCGTGCCTCAGAGGAGGCAGAAGCGTATTCCTACCTTCACCTGCCATAAACCAAGAACCACAAGGAATGAAATTACATCGCTGGGTGAGGCTGTAAGAAGTCCAAGGGAAGTTAACACAGCAGTAGAAATGCTGGTTTTGTTTCTCCACCTCCTTTGCAAGACACTTCGCTGACCCAATGTTTGTAGATACTACAGAACAAGACAAAGTTCACTGCTATTGCAACTCATTAGCATGAGCTGGCAGACCCCACCACCACGAAAACCCTCTGGAGAGGACTGACTGCCCTAGAAGACACCACTGTGACTTTCTTTCTCACCGTTTTCCTGGAGGAAGAAGCACTGTCTCTCATGATAGGGTAAGCTATAAGACATAACTCCAAGCCCATGCAGTCTCAGAGCATCTCTGACAATAAGCTAAGACCTCTTAGACATCTCTGGTGCCTCCATTAATATCACCCAGGAGGACACCTCTAACAGACTTCATTGCCAGGCACTTTCCCTTGGCTAGAGCCTTGACTCCTTTGCTCTCATTTCTTTGTTGTAATCCATAAAGAGCCGGAGGGTAACAAATGAATGTACTCCCCATCCTCACCACTTTACCCAGTAATCCTTCCCCATCCTACTCCTGCTCCCATCCCTAACAAAATAGGTGAGATTTGAAGAGTCCTGGAAAACAGAGCGCCAGCAAAGTGCATCTTTCAGTGCTGAGGAGGGCAGAGACACCTCCAGGCAGGAGGTGCCATTGGCTGCACCACAGAGCACAAGTATCCCACAGCAGGAGCTGAACCTGGGTAAGAACTGCTGGAAGACACGTTTTGTGCTATATTGGCTTGAGAGCAATAATTAAATTCCAGTCTAATTTCCTTCTGATCTACAGCTCTAACTCCTGAATGACTCCCATTAAGTCAATTACCAATGTGGTGTCACTCTGGGTTTTTGCCTTAAATAAGGAGCCCACGAAGCTACTAAAACAATGACCATCTTTTTATCTATGAAATACCTGCCCAGGAAATTTCTTCTGTGGAATATAAGTGTCAGTATTTTAGGTTTCAGTAACAACACAAGATGTGCCGCCACCACCACCCTACTTGGAAAACACAGGGGCAGGGAACTGTATTAAAGGACCATCAAGTCTAGAGAATACAATCCGAGCACAAATGGTTCCTCCTCTGCACTTCTCTTTTTCCCCTCATCTCCCAGTGTTTCATGCTGTGCCAGAGCATTGCTGAGGGACCAGTGCCCAGCGTGGGTCCTCACACAAGCCACCAAAACACCCCAAGCTATGCGGTGTCACCCAGGAACACCCTGGATATTAAAGCCATCACTGACGGACGGGGTCTGTGCAGCTGCTCCCATGTCCTGTTAATTAGGTACTATGGACACGCTCACGCTGTAAGCGCATCTTTGACATAACACAGCATGACAATTTCTTCAGAGTCACAGAAATGCAGAGCATACAAATAAACCTGAGTGCTGAAACCATTTCATTGTTCCTAAGAATATGCATATTGCACCTGTTACGACCAAGGGCACTGCCTGTGCCT
>NW_009222857.1:0-359 GCF_000690835.1 Fulmarus glacialis | reverse complement strand
AAAAAAGCCTGTCTGTCTTGGAGGGCTGTTAAATTCCAGGAGTAAATAAAGCACACCAAAATTATTTTACAAAAAGAAATCATTACCGAATATACAGAGAGAGATCTTTAAACCCAAGGTAAAGAAAACAATCCTAAAACTGACATTTTTCCCCGAGCTTCTTACAACGGCTGAGTCAGTTTAAATTAAATTTAGTTAAAAAGAAAAGAACTCCAAGATTAATAGTGGTAAAGTCCTACCCTGAAACAAACGTTTGGGAGTCCAACTGCAACCCCCCGGCCCGGACTCCCAACAGAGAGGGGGGCAGGACGCCGGCCGCGACGCGAGCGGGGAGCGCCCTCCCAAACCCCATGCCGGCG
>NW_009222856.1:5150-9697 GCF_000690835.1 Fulmarus glacialis | reverse complement strand
ACCTGACTTCGACTTGTGACCGAAATGATAATATCCTTCTCAGCTCAGGATGTAGGCATCTAGTTTTAAAAAAATGTAGAAAAAAAGCAGACGGGTAAGCACATAACACATGCTTAAAGTCTGTATCTGGCCTGAACTCAGCATCTATATACTTCTACCATCACAAGTTAATCATCAGTTATCAAACAATTCAATCCAAGCAGCATAAATATCAGAGCAAGCCTGGTTCAGGGACACAGGGAGAGAAAGATGTCCTAGTCCCACTGCTCCCCCAGGTATGATGGGAGCAACCGACTCCTTTACTTCGCAACAAAAGTTTACCTGAAAGGTGGTAAAATCTAAGTACAGCTCTAATGGGCTTTTTAAAAACAGTTAAGAGGCAAAAATTCTAACCCAGAAAATTTTTATTTTCAAAATAAAAAACTTTGTACAGAACATTGCAGATCTGAGTAAATCTAAATACAGCAGTCTCTGTGATATGACGCAAGGGTTTGCTTTTAGCAGTCCTTTCACACTCTAGCAATCAGAAGGCAAGGCCAGCAATTGGGGGGGGCGGGGAGGCGGGGGAAAAAAAAAAAAAAAAAATCGCCTTTATCTGTCATTTCTAGAGTTTTTCTAGAGTTCCTTCTTTACAAAATGTACCTAGAGGGCAGAGCACTCTCCACCTCAGATTGCACAGCTATTCACACTATAAAAACAGACAAAGAGAGGACAGGAGATTTTCAATAGGACAGATAATTTATGAAACAGAACTGCAAGTCTGAGACATAACTATCTTTTGTTTCTGAATTCCTCTCTTCTTCCCTCCCACACACACTGATGTAATTCCCAGAAAGGTATAAACTGTGGATCATTATGTATACACACAGTGCAAATACTGTGCAAGCAAAGAAGTCTAAAGCCACGTTTTGTTCTACTGCTCAATAAAAGCAAGTTGATTCTTCTACTATTCAACTGTACATTATTTATAACACTGCATTCTGAAGCCTATACAAAGCTTATACAGTAGTTCACATACCCAAATTAAGCGCATTTATACACTTTGTGGTTCTCCGGATGCAATTTTCACGGCACCTTCTCTACAGCACTGAGTACACAAGACCCCATCCACACAGCATGTTAGAATTCTTCAGCTCTGTTTTTGCTGTACTCACACTTCATTAACATAATGCGAAATATCCTTCTATAATCATGCAGAGCCAGATACAGAAATATGGCTGGACTGTTAAGGAGGAGACCACAGCACTAACCACATTTTTAAGTGCTCACAAACTGTATGCAACCCATTACATCTCCCTTTTTATTTTTTTTTAAAAACCTTTTTGATGATGCAATTGTTCTTTCTCATCTGTTACCACAACCGGGGTGTCTCTTGAGAACATTATCTATTTACATTTATGCTGCTCTATGCAACTGGAAGAATAACTCACTTTAAACCAGACTGTAGCTTAGAAAGTCCTTGCTTTTTAATTTTTTTCAGAGGTAAAAAAATTGAGGCTTCTGATTCCAGTGATTGTTTATCATTGCCCCTTTTCCTGATAACCAAATTCAAGAAGTTACCATCTTTCATCCACTCGTAGTTGGCCAACAGCCACATGAACGGCTACCCCCCTACTTAACCAAGCCCTGGTCTGGAGGCATCCCTCTTCCCCAGGACCAGTGCCGATTCTGCAAAGCAGTTCTGCAGCCACAGCAAGAGCAGGGAGAAGAGAACCCACAAAACCAGTAATTTAACAAAGGGTACATTCTGTTTTAGACAGAGTGGTCACTCCACGATGTATACCAGTTCACAGCACTGTCATCATTAGGCAATGCTAGTGCTGGTGCTGTGGAAGCTTTCAGCAGCGGCCCCCTCATCTGAGCAAAAATATAAAGTGCCACCCCCAACTGCTTCTGCTGCATTTAAGTCACTTGAAGAATCTCCCTTAAAATGGCCAATGTGCACTTTGAGTACTCTATAAAACCAAATATTAGTGCTTGGAGACTGCTCAGCTGCAACTTCTAGGGCTTCCTTTTTGAAGTTAAGAATGCATTGTTGTTTTAGAGAAATCTTAGCCTCTGTTTGATCATTTATGTTCAGTAAGTCTGTATTGCAGCAGAAGTTGGCCTGGAGTTAAGCACATACCTTTCCCCGCTTGGTTCTGTGGGGAACAGTGCCCTGAATTTTCAGAACATCTGTATCTTTTTGTGATCAACTTCAATGCATAAATAAACCGGCAGCACAGATCACTGCATGAATAAAATTCTAATGGCTTAAAGCCCCATCTCCTTTCAGGGGAAAAAAAAAAAAAGCTATTGGCATGAAAGCAAGGACTGATGCTATCTGATTTGCTAAGTTGTTTAAAAAGAAAACAATGGCCTGTGGGCAAAGACCTTCATTAAAGTTTTCCCAAGTATGATTTGCACTGAGATAAGTGAAAGTTCTTTATCCTTTTTCACCGAAAAGGGGAGGGAAGGAAGGCACTGGCTTTGTAATCTCATTTGATTAAACAATTCACTGTAGGCAATAATATGACATTGGTGAAAGAGTACGTAATTTAAAGGCAGTCACAGCTTCAGTCTTCCATTCCAAGTTCTTGCTTCAGACTGAAAGACAAGTAGAAACATGAGTTAGCTTGTAGCAAAACAGTGTTTGGAAACTCTTTAGACAAATTAGTGGAAGGCCTGACAATAAACACAGCTGAAGTTGAGAGCCAAAAGACAGAGTGGATATACCACTTGTTTTGGGTAAGAACCAACATGTCAGAAAAACCATATGGCAAAATTTCAGATTCTAAAGGCAACACGGACTAATCTTGAGATTTACCTGACAAACTCTCCCAGTTTTGAGCTGCTTATCCCACTTAAAGCAGAGCCATGCCACTGACACAATGGCATACTTACCTTTTCAAGTAGGCATGGACATTGTCATAGCCATGGTACTTGGCCAGATAGACCAGGACACCTGTAGCACATCGGCCATCTCGCTGTCTGCAGAAGCTACAGTTGCAGATTCCACGACATGGTGGACACCTCCAGGTCTAGACAAAAGACAGACAACAAGCCTTTTTAACTCAACTGGAATGCCAGACATGATTCACACCCACAACTTAAAAGGCGGCCCTGCTCTGCACCAAGTTCTGCAGTTAACATCAGCGCTGCAGAAGTTGTCTAAACCAGCGCAAAAGTACGAATTCTTCAGTCTGTAAGGGATTAAACTCTCCTTTGCCTGCCTTGCACATAACCACAGGAAACATTCCACTCTGCTCAACTCCTGCACTACTTCCGCAGCCCACAACAGCAGCACTTTGTCCACAACACAGTTCCTTTCCATAGGGCATTAAGCACTAATGCAAGGCAAAAGAGAACATTATTCTGACGCTCAAATACAAGAATATTTTGGCAGCTGCTCTGCTCTTGTAGTCTACTCCTGCCAATAAAGCTGCAGAAGTAGTAACTACAACAAGTTCTACACAACACAAGGTTCTGGGATTCAGTATGAATCAAACCAGGACTGCGTATATGCACTGTAGCACTGTAAGCAGTTCCCCTGCTAAAACTCTTTTGCTTTGAGTAACCAATGGCACTCTCTGCTCAAGTTAAGCACAGTAAAGCCATATTCAAAGTTGTCTTACCGGATCCAGCAACGCCGTTCTGACATCTTCCCCATACCTATTGCGGAGGCATGGTCCGCAGAATTGACCCCGTACTCCGACGCAATCAGGGTTACGACAGTTTGTCTTGGTGTCTATGGTCTTCTGGCGACACTGGTGACAGGTGGATCCCTAGAACACAGGGAAAGTAGTTCAGGAAACAAGACATTAAAGATGGCTCTTTAGTTAGGGGAATAGAGCACCTAACAAGCAATCTCTTTGGCAGCTAGCAGTGCTTATCCTGAAACAGAAAGCCACCTTGCAAGTTTGAACCAAGACTGTTTTAACATTGCATCTTCAATGTCTGTTTATCACTTTCCTTGGCTGGTATCACCTAGGTACTGCAGTTGTTCCAAAGTGAAAGCAAGCTAACTGGCTTGGTAAAGACCATTTTATATATTCAGGGAAAGATAAGAGATGACGTTTCAACATCTCAGGCATACTTCTCCCAAAAATCACATCCTTCCTCTCAATGAGAGGGAGTCTGCTCTATTTGATGCTAAACGACAAGCAGGGAATAACAAGAAAATAATTTCACAAAGCATGCATCTCACAAAGTTGGAATACACTTACCATAGCCCTGTTATATACTTTATCTCTTGCAGATCCACAAATATTATTCAGCTCTTCCACTGTTATCTCCTCAACTGGGCGCACAATGTGTGGAAAAGCCATGGCACCACGGTGACCCCTCCTGGGAGTTCGGGCTTCATGCTGAATAGTGAAGACACAGTACTTTTAGTATTAGTTTCAGCAAAAACTCTACATGAACAAGGTGGGGATCTTCAAAGCAATGCCAAAGTCTCAGATACCCATCATATATTTAAACAAGAGAGAACAGATCTTTGCAAAGACATATGATATGGATGCAGCTTTAGCACCTTCACTTGATCTGTCACCTTCAGGGTGCAGAAA
>NW_009222856.1:0-5119 GCF_000690835.1 Fulmarus glacialis | reverse complement strand
TTCCTGCTGGAGTGCAAGAGGAAGTGATTTTTCAAGGATAAGGCCCGGGGGAAATGGAGAACACATACAACATGCTATTTTCTGTACTTCTTCCCAGGCTGTGGCATACTCATAATCTTGACCAACTCTGCATGAATTGCTCTGTATGAATTGCTGTTTTCTTGAAGGGATACAAAACCACTTTCATGATCAACCTGCATCAGGAGAACTAGAACTTCAACATACCTCCAGGTATTCATCAGACATCTTTCTTCTTCTCACTAAGATGTACCGGTCATCATCTTTCTCTTCTGGTAAAGTAGTAGGAGGACCTTCAATCAGGGACCTGGATCTTGTGTGAGGCCGAGAACTTCGGTCTGGGTTCCTCCTCAAAACACTTCTGGGCAATGAACGTCTTTGAAGTCGCTTTGGTCCCTGGTAAAGTTTAAAAGCCCATAATGAAACAGGCAAAAACCTAGACACAGCTCCTGTCTACTATGAATTCCTCCCCCAAAAGACATGCCTTCCTTCTGCCTTTCCCAAAGATGAAGTCTCCCTCTGCCCCAAATCAGAAAACACAAGGTAAAAACATCCTAGGCAAATTCATCTTGGGCATTCTGCCAGCTGCAGAGAAACAGTCAAAAGCAACACGTATGTATCCATGCAGGTATAAGATACAATAATTCCCCCGTGCAGCAGCAGAACCCATGTCTATGAGGAGTTGCAACTTTTAGCGTTGTTCCCATCTTCACACAGCTTACAGGTAGATCAGCAGTGAAATTCATTACACTGTCGATTCACAACCCAACCTTCTTTAAGGACCTAGTTAAGCCAAACATCAGGTTTTTTTCAAGGCTTCAAACTCACAGAATATTCAGGCTTAAGCTTCAAAGTCTGAGCTACCCCCCTTATCTCCAGCCTTTGTATAAATACATATTTACACAGCACCTTGTTTAGTTTTATTGGTCTGTGGAGACACCTAACCTTTATGAATTAATCTGATCTGCTTTATACAGTGGCAAATCAAAAGAGAATTGCACAATGAGGATGCCTGTTTTAGGGGGCAATAAAATTCTGAACTGGACTTTGATTTACACGGTTTATTAAGTTTTTTAATTGAGAGTCCTGTTTCGCAATGTCAGAATTTGACTCTCAGAAATCTGAAGGCAAATATAATAAGTTTATACTTACGTGACTGACAGTTGGCAGTGACTTTCTCCCACCAAAGATACCAGAAACATTTTGCAGTTCAGCCATTAGTTTTGCAAGCTAAAAAGGGAAAGAAAAAGAAAGCAGAGCCTTAAAAGGGTGTTTATGTGCTATTACAGACTATTAGATTAGGGCAATTCGCTAGAAGTACAATTACTTATAGGAAATGCAGTCACTCTTCAACTTTTTACTTTTATGTCTTATTTATGTTCTAGTGACTGGAAGTAATTTGAAAATGCGCAAACTTATTATGTTGAAACCCTATTCTTTAGGCTTGCAGCCTATGGATTTTTACTGAAGTACTTAGCCTATGGATTTTCACATGCCAGTGGACATAAAGTGTCATATTTAAATATCAGGAATGTAAACTCCTCTTAATGCATTCACGTAATTCCCATTAGAGTTGAATTTGAACAACCAAAGAGGTCCCCTAAGAGTCAAGGGCCGGGGCGGGGGCGGGGACGGGACACACACTCAGTACTTACCATTGCTTTGTTTTCCTTTATGTTTAAAGCTCTTTTTTCTAAAAACATGGCACCCTTTTCTTCAGAGTCAGAGTCTGAATCTGGAGCAGGCATCAGCTTTTCAGGAAGAGGTTCCATCTCACCCTTCCTCCTCTCCGATCTTCGAGGTGGAAACTTCATGGCTACTTTTAGAGGTATAGGGCATTTCTGCCTTCTTTGAGCTACCTCACTTTCAGCACTTGTATCATTCTCCTCTGAATCAGATTCCAATTTCTGTTAACAAACCAGAACAGAAGCATATAAATCCAAGTGAGTTGCTCTGCAGTTAAACAGAGTTTGACAGTATGTTGTTTGGGGGTGGTTAAAGAGGCTATCTGGCTGAAATCTAGAAGTTTAAGTCTCCAGTCCTAGTGCTCTAGTATATTTTAAGGGCGTAGGGGGAAGGGGGCAGGAGGAGAGGGGGGTGCGGGGATAAAAAACTCTCAGGGAGAGCCACACTGTACTGCCACAACACATCAGAAAAAGGAGCTTGCTTTCAGTTGCAGCAGTCTTAGCTGTCACTTGCAGGTCTAATAGCAAAGATACTTTGTGTGTGAATGTGAGAAAGAGAATTGCCTTTAAAAGGGCTCAATTTCGCAACATATTGTATTTGGCTGTAAAAAAAGCCTCTGCACAGTTCTCAGCACAGGGTCAAACCCAAGTTTGTAAGCTGTGAAGAAGAGTCATCTCACAGTATCAACAATATCAAGTGAAAACTTCCTTCTAGAGCCAGTCAATGAAATAATTATGAATAAAATACCAATATTTTCTTATCTTTGAATTCTGATGCCTTGCTTACAACTTTTGCAAGAACCAAGGGTTCAGTGAAGACAGAAATTAATTTCTTTAGTTAAAAGCCCATTTTGCAACAGGTTTTGACTTTTAGGTTTAGACTCAGTAAGACAGTTTTATTTGAGTCATAGGTAACAACAGGCTTCCTGCTTCATATGCATAGACCATCAGTCTCAAATGGCAATCCTTATTTGCACAGGGTTTTTATTAAACCAGGTATGTGGTTCTGATTGCCCACTATGTGCAGTTATTGATTCCTTTTTCTTACACATCTATTCCAGCTTTGTCTCCTACTTACTCTCTTTACCGTTGTGTATTATTTAACTCGGACATGTCCTCTTCCAATCAGACGTTATTCTTTTCTAGTCATTCCGCAGCATGTTCTGAAGTAATGACAAACCTATTCTATGCCAAACATGGTACTACTTCTGTCTTCTCTACTAAATACCAACTGTTGGTCTTTTTAAGCAATAAAACTGCTCTTGCACTGATGTCAAGGAAAAGCAGGAAGGCGGATTTCAACAGCTATCACTATTTCTCTACTGCTAAAGAAGTATACAGCATTTCCTGTTACACTGTCAGAGCGCAAGTCTGACTGCATGTCAATACACACAGGAATTTTTCTCAGGTTTGCTGGAGTCCATGGGCTAGCATAACATTTCATATGGAGGAAACCAGAAACGTTAAAAGAGTCTAACAGAGTAACATCCAGCAAGGACAGTTTTAAGAGGTATTATATTTCAAAATCCATATAGCAGATTTTATTCTGAACTTGCAAAGCTCAGGAGCTTGGGCGCTTTTTATGGAGACAAAAGGAAAATGAAACTACGGCAACTTAGACTGTACATGAAATTAAATAAAATGATGCTTCTTTCTGACAACATTTGACTTTCAAGCTGAAGATGGCATTATTTTTCAATTAAGAATGTGTAAGAATTTAAATTTAAAATTGCAAACTAAAATCAACCGTCTTACCAATGCATCTTGAATCTCATTTTCTGAAAAGCCACAGAAGGATTCATCATCAGAGGCTTCGTGAAAAATTTTTGCCAGTTCTTCTCTAATATCCGATCTAAACTTGCATTTCTATGAAAAATAAAATATCCTTTAACTGAAGTTGTACAGAAAATGATTCACATTTACAAGTGCAGTATAAGCACATAGCTTTTTTAATAAAAAAAAATAGTTAAGGCATTTAACAAGGGGTTTCAGAACCACAGTTGCAAATTATCAGGCATGTTAGGTTAGGTGACATTTCAAAGGCTAAAATAAATAGCTAATCTGTTTCCAACAATTACCACCTAGAAGCACAAGTGAAGAGAGAAATGAAATTACAGCATATAGCATAGATCTGTAACTACTATACAAAAACATAAGCAGAGCAAGCAGTTTTAATCGTGCACAAAACATTTACTAGCTTTACATTTTTGCAAGCTTTACTAGCACTGCACATTCAGTTTTATGTGTTCTTGTACTGTACTTACCGTGTTTGCAAAATTATCAGAACCAAAACTGTCACAACTGTCATCAGAGGATGAGGATGTTTCCATGGGAATCAGTTTTGTATTTCGGAATGCTGTTAAGTTTTTCCTTCCTGAACAACCTCGGCGCTGCAAAAGGACAACAGCAACACCGTTAATAAAAGAGACCTACTGTAGCATACTAGCTTTTAAGAACATCCTTAAATTGAAGCTTAGGAGGTTTGAACATTCTAGGATGTTTAACAGACAGCAGAATTATCATCAGCTTTGAAAGAATTCCCAAAGTTAGAAATGGGAATAGTTTCTGCTCTGATACATTTCTGATCATTGTTATAGATGAATTTTGTTCAGTATTTACAAATACTTGTTTTACACAAACAGCCAAGTGGAAACATACACAAAAATCATATCCTTCCCCACTCATTATAGATAATGCTGGAAAAAAGTGCAAGTACACAAACAGTACCTAGAAATCTGCTTTGATTTATTAATTACTTTTAGTTTGAGGCAAACACTAAATACACCGCAGCTGTTAAGGAAGGGACTAAGGATCACATCCACAGACAAGAGGAGCTTTGAAACAACTGTTGTAGACACAGCAGCTTGCTGTTTTGTTAATTTTATTGCCAGGTTGAAATACCTTTTTTGATGGGCTTCAGGTTTGCATTTCCCAGGGAATGACCCCTTTTACCTCCCCAGGCCAAGCCCGCTGCACCCACACTCAGATGCTGCCCAAGGCGAGCCCTCTAACCGTTACCAGTTCACAGACCCAGCCGACTGGGCCAAATATTATTGTAAGTACGGTTTAAACAGTAACGAGAAGTCTGAAGGTTGAAATACCTTTTTTGATGGGCTTCAGGTTTGCATTTCCCAGGGAATGACCCCTTTTACCTCCCCAGGCCAAGCCCGCTGCACCCACACTCAGATGCTGCCCAAGGCGAGCACTCTAACCGTTACCAGTTCACAGACCCAGCCGACTGGGCCAAATATTATTGTAAGTACGGTTTAAACAGTAACGAGAAGTCTGAAGACCGCCGCCCCCTCCCCAGCACCGTTCAGCCCACCGCGCCTGGCTGGAGCGGCACGGCAGCACCCCGGCGCCTTGCCCACGCCTCGCAGCTCTGCTGGTGCTGGCCAGGAACAGAACAACTTCCC
>NW_009222855.1:86885-105981 GCF_000690835.1 Fulmarus glacialis | reverse complement strand
GGGACGAGGCTTCCCTGCATTTTGTTGAAGGTGAGCAGTGTCTCCAACTCAGGCTTTCCACCTGCTAGCCAAGTGCCAGTCCCCTGGGTTGCTTTCCTGCCTGCTGTCATTCAGCAGTGCCGGCCGGGTGCCATTCCCAATGACTGAATGTACTCCATTGCCGTTTGACTCATAATACTTGCTGAGGGAGTCACTTGGAGGTATGGAAAGCAACCTAAGAAATTCTGATATTGAAGAAAATACCCGTAAAATCAATCCTCTTAATCCTGCAGGTTAGCATGAAATGTAACCACTTGCATTCAGACCTAAATCTTGGATAAATATTTATTGATTTAATAATTAATATTTATTAATTCAAGTTTTAGTCTGAAGACAGCAAAGACAATTTGCGTATGGCTACTCAGGTTGTTTGTTTCGAGCTTTGCCAACTTACTTTTGCTTGTCTTTTTTTTTTAAAGTGTTGAACTTTAAAGCCTACACTGGTGCCTAGCATGATACTGGCATATCTTCAAATCAGAGATAAGTCCGGAGGATAAAAATAAACCTGTTTTCTTGTCTTGAATATTGTAATCTATGTTATAATATTCTTCCCTCTTCTCTGTTAGAGATCTGAATTATCAATGACCCAAAGGCTTTTTTATTCATTACAATAATTGGTTTTACCTTTCTATTCTTCTAAGGCCAGTGAATTTAAAATTCTTATAATTTTGCCTAAATGAAAACGTATGTTATGCAGTAGGGAAAAAGATGCATATGTGATTAGTCTATAATCTATGATTACCTTGCTGTTAAAATAAATCTAAACAAATGGGATTTTTATTGTTCCAGTGCAGACTATCTGGATGGTAAATTATTCTAAATCGGTCATAAGCCACAGCCCATTCAAGTTTGTTCAGAGAGCATAGGCAAATATGTAGCTTTTATTATTTTTAAATATAGTTAGGATTTTTCATTCTTGATGGCTTTTTCTGGTTATAGGTAATAAATGCAGCTATATATTACTGCTTTGTGTACCTGGTATGTCAGCATGATATTCTTTAAAGCACCAATGATACAATTTGATTTGAATTTTTAATAACTGAGCATCTTGCAGAAGCCACAGTAAGTAAATGATGGTTAAAATTAGATAGACACATGAAGTGAACTCAGTGTCAATTTGTCTTCGAACTCCAGATGCCTACTGTGAGAGGCAGCAGTGCATGACCATATGATGAATAAACAGTGTATGCTACTTTAATGATGGAGAAAGGGCAGTGCATATATATATATATGTATATAAATGCACTTATATACAAACATAAATACATACACACACACACGCGCGCAGAGATTCAGAGAAAGTGTGAGTCCAGACCTTCCCGAGTTAACTTCAGGGCATCTTCTCTGGGGAAGGTGGAGCAATGAAGTTGCAGAGGCATCAACTTCAGCCACCTGAGCTGGATCTGGCACTGCTGCTGTGCCTTCCCACCAGCTGCTGTGTTCAGACCTAGCACAATTCACGCATCACCTCTGAGACTCACTCAGTGTGTGGGTGGCCTAGAGTTAATAAGATCCGCTTTGCTCCTTTTTGCAGGTACGTTACCTTGCAGAAGCAGCAACTGCTTCTGTTAAACAATCTGAACTAACTGGATCCCCTTTATTCAGTTGCCAGTATAGCAGAAAATAGTATTCTGCCTTGTTAAAAAGTTGATTTGGCTGGCTCTGTAGTTACACAAATACCTGAGCTGGCGTGAGAAGAAGCAGATCTGAGGAGGTCAGGTGAGAGAGGGTGACTAAAGGGGACCTAGCCCAGACCTTTTCGGGAGTTTAGTAACTTAACAGTATTGTTTAATCTAATAGAAATGATAACTAACTGCTCGTTACTAATTGGTTACTAATATTTACATTCTGTGGCATGTTATGATGCTTCTATAACCTAAAAACTAATGTTATGTATTTGGTTCTCTTATTATGTAAATTAAATAAGTTTTTTTCAGGGAGAGATGAAAACATAGCACATAGCACTCCTATAGTGTTCAACTGGAAGAAGCAGTCTTGTGCAGGCTGGTTAATTTAGTGCCTCAGAATGCCCCTCTGCTGTTAGAGGGGTTAGAATAAAGGAAAATAATTTCCCCAGTGTGGAGCAGTTAGCAAAATGTAATAACTCACATTTTGCTGTAGAAATACAAAACTGGTTACTCAACCCTACAATACCAAGCTTTGGAATTACAGCTTTCTCCGCCAGACTGTAGCTGGATGGGGTGGAGGGGTTGTCTGCTATCAAGTACTGGTGTCACCCGTACAGCCAAACCTGTAAGGTTTGGCATAGTGACTGCAGTAGGTCATGTGGATAAATGGGGGATATTTTGTTCTATTATATGGAAGATGTCAATCTCATTCATTTCCCAGTCTTGCTACAGGTGATCTTGTAAGTTTTCATTTACCAAACAAGTAAGTTAATGATGTTGCTTCCTAAGGCCAGGGAGAAAATTTTCTCATAAAAATGTTTTCTACTGGAAAATATTGATTCAACTAAATCAAGGCCTTATGAGGGAATATAACTTTTATTTAAAAGGAGTTTTGCCAAAGTATTATCGAGGTTTTTAAGGTTCTTGACAGATTTTTTTAATGTATTATTATGGATAAACTATTCCTAGAAGGTTGAAAAAAACCTTTGGGATAGTTTGCTTTGTGAACAATTCTGATCTTTTGGGTTTTTTTCTTAGTGACTCATGATGAATAACAGTGTTTAATATCTTAAAGCTTTGAAATACATGGACAGTATCATTTTTGGCCAACTCTGGCTAACTGTACAATGGTATTTGATAGCAGAGGCACTGACACACGTACACAAATACTAAATATAATTCTGAATTAAACAGATGAGGCTACTCCTGATTTAATTTCCTAATTCAATGTGCTTGCTTCATGGATATAAACAGTTCCAAGATGGAAGTCTCCATGAAACTATCCCATGGAGATGAGTCCTGTTCTGTTACCAAGCTCCATGAAGTGATGACTTGTACATAAAAATACATTGTTTCCATCATAACTCAGGATCAGATAAATCCTTGCATTAAGCTAATCAGAGATCAATAATGAGAAAGAAATGTAATGAAGGAATTTTAGAGGGAGCACGTGTATTGCCAGGATACTGCTCTGATGTTGGCAGTCTTCAAAGTGTGGCACAAAGCCTGAGCAACTCAGACCTGTATTGCTGCCTATTGCTGCAGCTCCAGCAAGTACAGCGAAACTTGGTATTACACTCCCGTGAAAGATTTAATGTAAGATGTTTCCTCCTTTGCCTTGGGAACCACTGTGTGCCTGGCAAATTGTTGGATTAGGCACTAATATGCAACTGAACTCTCTGGGTGATGCTTTTTTTGTTTAGAAGGACTTACAGCGGGGACATGTCACAGGTTTGCAGACATATTTCTTCATGAGGGCCATTCTGTTCTTCTGTAACTGGCAGTTCAAGTAACAGAAGTATGATCTTCTTTGAATGCTTTTCTCCCTGCTGTTGTCCTGCAGCCAAGGAAGCTTGCATGGGCTTCCTCCTGCAGTAAATGCTCCTACTGTGAATTCGGCTCTTCCCAGTCAGGGGTGAGAGTCACAGAATCTACCCCAGTGAGCAGGACTTCTCCTGCCTCTGGGCTGTCGCAGCGCTCCGGCGATTCCCTGACTTTCCCCGCAGCGCTGCCGTTCATCGGGAAGAACGGGAGCTGCTGGTTTATGACTCAGTTTCATTTTCCTCGGCGGGGTTCTCCCTAGCAATGTTCAGTGTTTTATTATCTGGCCTATTTCATGTAATACACTTGTCACCTCTAAAATTTATAGAGTTCTGTGCTATTTGTTAGTCCAGCTGAGCACTATAACCCCAATAGTAAAATGTCTGGATGGTTTCTAGACTTGTCTTCGCGCCAGTATTCCAGATGGAGTAAAGACACTGAAGACACACCGAAACACATGCTTCATATATAAAGTGAAATGACTCCATATGTTAATTCAGTGTTAAATAGACCAAAAGATACAAAGTTGGGTGCCCAAATTTTGGCACATGACATCATATTTATGCAGCCAGATGTATAGTCCAGTCTTCAAAAGTATGCACCACTTTTCTATCAATTATCAACAATTGCTTCACATGTGATGTGTTGATGGCTCACAACTCTGAAAAGCAAGATTCTTACCTGGTGCATAACTATTGCTATAGGACTTACACACAGGCAACAAAACCTGAAAACACTGATCACAGATTTACACTTAAACATTTTCCAGGAAGCTTATGGGGAAAATTACGTTGGCATCAAACAACAGTGTCTTATCTATAAATATGTTAAGAGAATATACATATGGACTTAGTTAAGCACTTGTGTAAGGAAATGGCAGCATTCGAATTGCAACCTCAGTAATCATTCTCTCCTATAGTTTCAACATGATAGTACATGGTTCAGCATCTCTTTCTGCAACTTTTATGCTATTTCCAGCCAATACAAAGTATCAATTAGCTCTATGGTATAAGTAGATTTAGTAATTTTTCTGTTCCCATCGTATCAGCAGAATTTCTCCATCTTTATGGACAGAGCTATGTATAAATCTGCTGTGAGAATTTTAACACTCTGGTCAGGAGATATGTATTAAGAATTTTCACCCAAACAGTGCATCCTTATTAAGGAAAAATCTGTTTGTTTTTTTTTTTTTAAAAAAAAAGGTCTTCCAGTAGAATTTTGGAGAAGAGGCAAGTCTGTATAACTTGATTGCATCCTACTGTAGCCAGTACACATGGAAATTTTTAACTGGTGATACTTTGATACTATTAATCTGTGTCGTATCTGAATAAGTAGAATTCATGTCCTGCAGATACAATGGGGGAAAAGAGAACAAGGGGACCTTTGCTCTTGAACAGATGAGAAGAACTTGTGAACCTGTAAGCAGAGATATTGTTGTATTTGAAAAAAGGACAAATATTGGGGTTTTGGTCACAAAAATATTTTTACACTAATGCCTCTGGATGGTGTTTTTGTTCATTTGTTAGAGAAAACAGTAATGATATAATGCTGTTAGTCATCTTGTAATGTTCATCCCTGCTCTCAGCTTTCTCTTGCTGTGCAGAGTTGGCATCTGGTGCTCAGGCACTCTAGGCAGTGACGTGCTCTTCAGCCACAGACTTTACAAGTGTAGCACGGCTGTTGAAAAGGTAATCATGTGCAGGGTAATATTTCAGGGGCTCATAATCGAAAAACGAAAACTAATTTCCACTGGGTCACTCATATCCATTGTGCGAATTATAGTTTGAAGGGAGTTTGTTACAATGTTTTGCCAAATCGTTCTAGAGAGGTCTGTTACAAAAACGCTGCCCTTCTTTTAATCCACAGAGGACCTATAACTGATAGTTTGGAAGGGCATTCTGGAGACTGCAGGATAAGCAGGTCTTTTATATAATTAATTGATCAGTCTGATAACAAAATTTTTGTCCAAGCTGGCACTTCTGCAACAGAGCAGTTCTAATTTGTGGCACTGAAGTGAATGCCTGGAGTAAACCTAACAAGTGACGTCAAGAAAACGTATCGGACGTTAACTGCTTCAGAGGTAACACTGCCTTTGCAAATGCAGATGTAGGCACAGCTTTAAGAATGTGGCAAATTTTTCACAAGGTGATTCAATTTGAAATTGAGTCTTTGGTAATGGAAAAAAAAGTCATGTTTTATTCTGAGCTATGTATTTTGTACTTTACATAGTTATTTAATGCCTACCGTAACAATTCATTTTTTCCAAATGTACTGATTGATATGAAGATCTTAATGTCAGAAATCATTATGTAGTACTTCGAAATTATTTTACTTGTTGCATCGAAAATACATATGGTACATGTAGAAAACCAAGACAGTCAGGCTGTCTCTCTCATTTTGTACCAAGCTGCCATCTCAGTAGAATTGACATTTTAAATCCTTTTTAGCAACATACAGAGGATAAATAATAGTATTCTGTCACATGAAACATTTCACTGAGTTGATATGGTTGTATCACCTACCTGTCCCAAAGCAAAGGGTCACACTGAGTATATGCAGAATGTTGTTACACCTGAGATCTATTGTTTGGGTTTTTTTTTCATTTGCAGAGCCATACTACAAATAAACTGTTTTAAGTAGATATTACTGATTAGGTAGCTGATCTTAAGGAAATTAAATAGTTTGAGACTGACAGATCCCTTTTCTATGATAGCATTTGAGAGAGAGGGAATAAATTAGTGTGACGCACAGGCAGTATTGTTCAGAGTGTGGTCACTGTTTAACAAAACGAAGTGCAATCCTGCCTTTACTCCCTACAGACACGGAGAAATACAACACTCTAGTATGCTCTTTAATCTTTAGGGGTCTAAGACAATAAGAAATGTAAGAACAGCTCGATACTGGAAGATACACTGTTGTTGCAAATACATAAAGATGCAAATCTTACCTGACAATCAAGAAATGACAGAAAAGGCAGGATAAAAAGGCAAAGGAAGGCATAGATACGTTATTGTAAATTCTTGGTTCTTGTCAAGAGACAACTTTGTGCCACTGATCACCACCCTCTTGGACCCAACCATGCAGCCAGTTTTCAACCCACCTCGCTGTCTGCTCATCCAGCCCAAACATCAACAGCTCGTCTATGAGGATCTTACGACGGTCTCAGAGGCCTCACTGAAGTGCAGGTAGACGCTGCTCTCCCCTCAGCTACCAGGCCAGTCATGTCATCGCAGAAGTTTATCAAGTTGGTCAAGCATGACTTCCCCTCGGTGATTCCATGCTGACTACTCCTGATGATTTTCCAGTCGTTCATATGCCTGGAAGTGGTTTCCAGGACTAGCAGCTCCATCACCTTCCCAGGGATCGAGGCGAGGCTGACCAGCCTGTGGTTCCCTGGTTCCTCCTTCTTGCTTCTCTTGGAGATAGGAGTGACATTAACTTCCCTCCAGTCTTCGGACACTTCTCCCAATCACCATGATTGATCAGCGATTATCCAGAGTGGCCTTGCGGTCACATCTGCCAGCTCCCTCAGCACTTGTGGGTCCTGCTGTTCTGCCAGTCTCTTACTCTTGGCCTGGCAATCTCTGCTGTTTTACACTCCCCACAGCAGGTATCGAACACCAGTCTGCACCGTTTCATAATCAATTCAAGGGCTGAGTTTTTGCATACTTTGAGGGCATCTAAGGGCACTGTACTCCCGCAGAATTCAGTGGGGTGTGAAGGTGCGCAGACCTTCTTCATGGACAGACCTCTAAAACAACACTCTTGCTTTTGCTTGAGCCGGAGCTTGATTCTGGCACAGAGGCGCAACCGTCAAACATACAAATTCAGATTCTGTGCTAGTGTAAAATGACATACTAACTGTTATATCTTCAACTGATAAATTAATAAGGAAGATCTCTAGTGATAGCCAAGCCTGGAGTGCAGTCTTGAGAAAAACTTTGCAATTCTTACTAGTTCCTATTTAGGTTATGGAGATCTACAAAATGTTTAAAAGCATATAGAAGAAAAAAAAAATTGCTTGGTATGTAAAAGACAAAAAAGAATAGCACCACTACTTGAGAACCTGAGGATCACAAGTTTTAAACAGCTTTAGAAATTATATAGCATATTTCTGCAGTAGTCCAGAGACAGAAGATTGATATATCCAGTGAATTTATAGAATGGAGAAATACCCTGATAAAAATAGGAACTTGAGCACAAGAGGTTCAGAATGGAACTTGGATTTCTAAATTGAACATGTCATGAAAATTCTAAATAGGTATCTTAAATTCTGTCCATTGTGCTTTATGAATATCAGTTAGAAAAAGAAAAATAATGTTTTGCTTATGCTCGGAGGAAAAAAAAAAGAAAATCTGTGTGAATGTGGGGTTTTATGCATAATGGGACCATCGATTCAACTTACTTTTATCAAACATGAAGTCTCCATAGGTTTTGCAGAAGCAAGAATGTTTTATAAGTGTCTTCAGTTATTGTTGCAGTTTTGGTAAAGCCCGAAGAATTTGCTTGTACATTTTCGGATAGAAATTCAAGTCTCTCTAAATCCAAAATTGCTACCATTTTTCTCAGAAACCTATCTTTATCCTTCATTTTCTAGCATTTGTCAGAACCATGTGCTTATCAGTCAATATTTTACTCAGTTTGATTTATCGGTTTTATCAGTTTATTGCTATGAAAGTCAGTATTTACCTGCAGCAACATGGCAGTATACATATATTTTGTAATACCTGTGTGCATAGTCACAGTGATTTCTCCATGCCATATTCCACTGTAAATAGCAAAGAGTGAGTATCCTCTGAAATACCTGGTGTGATGCAATGATCTCAGTGAAATTGTGTAACTCAAAAGTTAATGAAAATTCTTTCAGCCAAGTTCTTTTCCCCATTTTCTCTTTCACCTGGTTCAGAGTGTTGCAATGAAGTTTTGCTGGGTTCTGCTAAGGTGCAATCTGAAAGAACTGTCCTCCACCCACAGGGCATGGAAATAAAAGAATGTGCAGGTCAGAAAAGACAGGATATTTGCTTTTTGCTCTGTAGCTAAAGTCTCAGCACTTCAGAGCAATGATTATAAAGAAAGTCCTATCTACTGCCAGCAGAGAAAATTGTCTATTTTGGACAGATTCTTTGGGAAATTTAGCTGCAAGGATCTAGAAAATGTCTACCAAGAACATACAGACTGTGATTTGGGTTTGTTGTTTGTTTGTTTGTTTCTTTTCTTTTCTTTTGGTCACAGTTTGAGCAGATTTTCAGCATAGATAAAGGCATGTTTTCTAACACAAAGCTATCCTTCTTGCAACTTTTGTGTTCTTGATCCCAGTCACAAGAACTTCTCTCAAGTTTTTTATAACATTTTTTATAATGTTAAATAAGATGATGTTGCTATTGTAACTTTATACTCAGAAATGGCTATACTTTTTTGACTGAAATAAAAACAATAATTATGAAGTTGGTCTGATTGATTTCCTTGACATTGACATATACTGCTTTTGGTATATGTACTGAAAATAGATTTCTATAATGGGACAAATGGTGACATTAAGAACCTCACCTGCAATATACTAAACTCTTAATCACATAATAGAACTGTATTTCCTAATAAATTTATCTAAAGTGAACCTTGTTTAACTCCCAGATTTGGGGCTTTTAGCATTACAAGTCTGGGGGGTATAATTTAGACCAAACTTATGCTGAGTTGTCCATGTGGTTCCTCATGTTCATTATAAGCCTTCCTTATCCATCAACGTGTGGAGTGCAAGTCACTTGAGTGCGTATATGAAAAATATTTCTGGCAGGAGTGGAACCTTGCTTGTGATTAATAGATTTAATATTTGGGTCCCTGATAGGAATAGAGATGATGCTTCAGGTTATTAATATACTTCTAACATAGATGTCATCAGTGGCAGCAGGTGTTACACTTTGATCATTTACTTCCATTTGCTTGCTATTCATCTTGATCAGTTTAGGCCGTTTGCCATTTGATTACATTATCTTTTGGTCTACTTCAGAATTCTCACCCACGTAAATGTATTTTAATGTCACATCAGCTTTGTGCCCGTATTTCTAATTTCTTTAGTTTTCGCTGTAAAAATATGACTGAACTGTATGAAATATCAAGTTTTACTCAGCTGGCTTGAATGGCTTTTTTATTTCAGTTTTTGTTATGAGAAATAATTGATTTCTAAAATATTATGGAAACTTTCAAGGTGTGGTATAAATGTGCCCTTTTTCTGCTACATTTGCTGATCTATTGCAATGCCTGTCAAATTGAAATGAGAGGTCTTCAGAGCTATGGCATACATCCCAGGCTTCGGCACTCATGACCTGTCTCTGGGAACGTAATTCATATGCTTGACTGCCTCCCAGCCCACCCAAACACTGGGAAAGTTCTGAGATTCATTCCAATTTCAGTATTTATAATGGGCACTATTCTGAGTTCTGGGGTACCTAAATTAACAAAAAGTACATTTGATGGAAGAAGGCGTGCTTTGAAACACTGACTTTTGCATAGCCCTAAATACCTCTGTGAAACTGGAAGTCAGGGCCAGAAAGTGCTTTCTTAGACGGGGTGGGAGAACTAAGATAGGACGACAAAGCTTTAGCATGTTATTTTTCTTTTTTATCCAGTAATTGACTAATGTGAAGTGTGTAAACTCTTGCTCGTCTCCCACTCTTCAGCTAACTTTGCAAGTAGCAGTAGATTGCAGTCAAAGCGACTTTTTTTTCTTGTTCTCCTGGCTCTGTGAAACTTATCTTTCTGGTGACACAATGACACACCTTCAACGGAAGGGGTGAAACGTGCTGCCATCCAGAACATTCTTCTCCCTCAGCCTGTACCCAACAATATTCTATTCTGGGATGTGGGAACTCAGGGTTCAAACCCCTTTGGCTATCACCTGTCACCTCAGCTATCACCTCAAGCCCCTCAGGCTATCTCCTGAGGTAACTCACTTGTCACGTCACAAGAATTCTGCTGAGTTTGCTCCATAGCATATCTTTAGGCATTTAAGATGTCTGAAGCACCTCAGCACCACAGCAAATTTGGTCAGAGCTTTCCTGAGTTGTTCTCCTGAACTTAAGCTTCTTAGAGCTGTTAAAAGTATGATATGGGTACATAAATGCATTGAGGAATGTCCACCTGCCTTTGCTGACCCTGATCTAGATAAAGATTGTCATGCTTTGGAAAAAGCCATCAGTTGTACAGTTAGTCTTCATTCTTTAAAATACAGTCATGATCAATTTTCCTTGACTTTAGATGCATTCACCAGTATAGCACTGGCAACGTTCCAGAGTTTGTCCCTTGGGAGCCTTTTTTTTTAATTTGTAGAACTTCAAGTTCTTTTCTAACTTGCAGAGTAATTAGTGTTGGCTTATTATCAAAGAACATAAAATCAGGTAGAACAGTTCCCGTGTTTGCTGTTGTGTTGCTCAGTCTCATTCATCTCTGAAGCACTCCTAAATCTGTGTATTGTAATAAGAACAAGATGAAAAGAACCTCAAATGAAGGTTCAGATGAGAAAATTCTTTGGTTTAATATTTGATCACTCATTTCTCCCAGAATGGAAATGCCACTTTTATTATGAAGGTCACTAAATTCAAATGAGCAAAGTTGCAGCAGGTGGCCATTTTGCAACTCTGATGAGTGTTCTTCTTTATGGGTTTAGAGAAAGAGATAAACCGGATTAGGATTGATCCTCAAGCTTTGTTCACTCTATTGACAGCTGACTTATATGTATGTATTTATCAACTAGGACTGATGGTTGCTTTTTAAAAAATGCATAATTAAAAATTTATTTGTTCAATAGCTGCTTTCAAGAATTCTCACATTCCTTACTTCATTTTTCACGCAATTATTGCCTCCAGAACAATTTCAACCATCTTTCTCATGGCTTTCATTTCACATTTTAAGAATGAGAAGAATTTGTACTTTGGGTCCTTTGTTTTCATTCTTACTGTTATGCTAGGAAATTAAAAAGTAAGAATTCACACAGGGTTCCATTAACAAAAAGCATGTCCACTTCTTTCATGTTGTTCACAATGGACTAGTTTTTGGTATTGAAACTACTATAATAACTTTTCGCTTTCATAGGCAATTGAAATGTATATTATGAATTGTTTCATGAAACACTTTAAAAGCAAAACTTCACAGCTGGGCATTATGAAATATGTTTTAGAGAATAACAGTGAAATAGAAAATTGCCATAGGAAAGAGATCTCTTTTTTCCTGCATTGGCATAAGTTGTTGTCGAATTAGAGCTGAGTTTTTCTCTCCTGCTACAACAGCACCAAGTTTGGAGATGCTCAAGTGAAGAAAACAGCATGAATATGTATTGATATCAGGTAAAAATGGAAAACCAGTGTTAGCCCTTGGACTTCCAGTTATCTTCTTGCTGGACTTCCAGTTGTCTGCTACTTACAGTTCAGCAGTGGGATAGACCATGAAAGATTTGTCCTATTCTGCTGGTGAAAGGAGCTGTAATAACCACTTTAAAGTGGTTAAGAAAAGTTCAGAAACTTGTGCTGGAAAGCTTATGAAGTTTATATTCTTTGCAGTGGAAAATGTTCAAGGCTGGAGAACTTTTAGCAGGATTCAGAAAGAAATACTGTAGGATCCCGAGCAAAACATTTATTTTCATCTTCCTTGTGATTGTGAGAAAGAAAAACAAAACAGAAATAAAAATACAACCTCTACCAGTTTAGGAACAGTATTCAGAAATGAAAGAAATGCAGACTGAATAAGCCAAAATACATTGAGTTAGAGAATGTGGCTGGGTCAATATTATTGTTTCTCTTCTGTCATTAAATAATACAAGGAAAAAAATACCAGCAAAAAGGCTGCTCTAGAGTTAATTACCAGTGACATTCACTGCTGGGCAAAGGATCAGCCTGAGTCCGTGTACCACATACAAACATTATACTGACCCCATGATTTTCCCCTATAGCATAACCCTGCATAAGTGTGTCCAAACAAGACAAACAGCATCTCCACAGCCTCTTCTGTCTGAGAGAAGCTGGTGCTTTCCTTACATCTCCCTCCATTAAATTTCCAGTTGCGCGGTGCCAACGGCAGTGCGTGCCCTGAGCCCGTGGCCAAAGGATGGGTGGGTGTCCAAGCGGGGCTGCGGGCCGCTGGGGGATGCAGGGGTGGGAGAAGGGGGACTGATGTCAAGTGGTTACCGCAGCAACGGGGAGGGGACCAGCAGCGGTGGAGAGCAGAGGTGGGAGTGTTACCATGGCAACGGATGGAGCGCCTTCCTCACTTGGGTAGGAGATGAGGCTGTCCTTACTTCTAATTACCTGCCTGGTGCTGGGGCATTTAGGCACAATATATCAGGATTGCCTGTGTTGTCATCTACATATATTATCTATTTCATTTCTAATTAGAAAGTGAAACTGCAATGGAGATAAAGTAGTTTTCCCATGCAAGCTACACCCATTTTAATCTCTTTTGATTGATGACAGTATAACCAGTTCACAAGTAGTAGCAGAATTACTTTTTATTCTTTCTAATATAATGTAAAAAATTATATTCCAGTATCAGTTATTAATCCTGCAGCGCTAGAAGAGATGCTGAGTTAGGGAGTGAGTTTAAACTGTGTTAGGGAGTGAGTTTGTCTTATGCATCATTACATGACTATATTTCATTTTCCTTAATGAGCTTTGCAAGATAGATCTTACAATTTCTTGTTTAGGTTCTTTCTTTTTTTTTTTTTTCTAATGATATCAGGTATTGAAGATTTCTGGTAGGCTCCTTTTGAATTTCCCCAACTGGGGAGTGATGGAGTTTGTGAGTATAAGAGGAATGTGCTCATATAAAACTGATAGGAACAGCCTGGACTCCTGAAATTGCTATCATTGAATGGCCCAGTGAATGGCAATCAGCCATCTGCTATTTCATCGGGTGTCGCTCTTCCCCCAGACTAGGGACAATGAAGAATTACCAGTGTCAATAGGTGATTTAATATGAGTCTCATTTCAAAAAAGAATGGTCTGAAATCTAGGGGGAGCTGGAATTTGATCAACTGTGGCTTGAAAAGTAGGATCTTAAAGGGAGACAGAGCTATTTTGAGCGTCAAACCACCTAACTCAAGAAGGCTTGGTAGGAAGTATGACCTGGATGAGCGGAGCCCAAGGATTACCTTGGAACTACCCACAAAACCAGATCAAAATAAAAAAAAAACTGCGCAAGAAGTGAAGAAACTGAGGCAAGGATAGGCCTCCAGATACCTACCCTTTTGAAATATCTCTGTGCTTGTGTTGTGCAGCCTAGATGAAGCCTGAAGACATTTGCCTGCTGTATTTTCCTCTGAAGAGGTAAGCTGTGAACCAGAGTGTCCTCAGCTTGGAAATGTGGGAAGGCTAGGCTCAGCCTGCTGAAGGCAGCCAGCTCAGTCTCGGGGGCTATGATGTATTTCAAATATGGAGTCTCAGCCTCCCCTCAAAGCGTGCTTCCAGTAATGCAGAAGCAGAGAGGGGTCTGGTTGTGCCTGAGCCAGCAGGGCAGAGGGGTGCAGGGCTGCCCCAGCTCCTCTGGAGGCCAAGAGCAAGAAAGGCTTGAGCACAGCTGAGACTCTCTGTGCCTATGTGGCAAAACAGTCTTGTTCTCATTTTTAGAGCGGTTAAACATTTGCATTTCCCTCAAATGCAAATGAGGGCTTTTACAAATGAGCTTGTGCTACTACTTTGTGCACAGTTGGCTTTTTCGTGCATCGTTTTGTTTAATGACAGTAAGACCTATTCACATCCTGTGGATACAAGATACAACTCCCTCACTCACTCACTGTTGCTTCATTTATTTACTTGATTTCTGTCATCCAGCACTTTAAGCTTTCCTTTTGGATCCTATTTGTGTTGTAATGAATTTAGACTTCGTGACCTGGGTATGTCTATTCTGCTAAATCAACTATGTCCAGGGACCAATACTTGTCCCCAAGACTAAGTGGCACCAACTGGTGTATGTCTACATTTCTTAGTTTTAGCTGCCCCTGTGGCAGATTTACCTTGGAAGGAACAGGGTAAGGAAGTCAGCTGGCAATGAAGCAAGGCGAATGACTGGGTGTGCGGTGCTTGAGCTATGTTTGTCGTCTCCCTCTATTCAGCTGTGGGGATGCAATCTCTGAGTTAGTGTTTCTTTTGAGGAAAAGCACAACAAATGCAGAATTGTATGTATTTCTTTATTTTGACCCTTGCAAATGTTCACTGATGTGTGGCAGGATGGTTTCAAATGGGAGAGGGTTTGAAAGGACGGGGTTTAAATCCCTGGTGAGCTGTAGCTTTCCTGCACAATCCTGGAGAAGACACCAATGCCCTTAATATCTCAGCTTCTGAGAAAGAAAGCTTCCCAACCAGAGTGTTGTAAGGATAAGGGAGCAACTTTCTGGGACACTTAGATACTGTAGTAGAGTGGTATGTGGATTCTTAAGATATAACATAGCCTTAGGAGATACCCTAAAAACTACACTGGAGGGAAACAGTTGGAACAGGACTTTTACCCATCTGATTTTGCCACCTGCCTCCTTACAAAGTGCTCCTTACCATCTTTCCTCTCGCTCATGATCCTGCGTGAGACCCTCACTGTACATGATCCTTCAGCCTGAGATGGCTGTCTGTTTTTTCACCACTGCCCTGTCTCCCTTTACAGCTGTTCTTGTGTTAAGAGTGATAGTACGCATAAAAACATCATGGTAACCTCTGCTTTTCTAGCTTGCCAATGGCAGAGAAGATGTTTCAAAATGTTCTTTCACTTCTTTGGCCAAAAGGCCCTCTGTCATTAAAACAAACTCTTTAATACAGAGATTATGCGCATAAAGTCTTATTGTGTGCAGTCTCTGAGCGTGCATTTATTTTCATGAACAGGGAAGTTTAGATTCTGTTTTGAATAAGCTAATACCTCAAGAAGTATGCTTGTAAAGTTGATACATCTTTTGTTGTAATATGTGAATACTATTGAGTATCTTTATAATTTTTTTTTTCCCCCCGGATATCAAGTAATCTTAGGAAACCTTAATAGTGTACTTTATTATATTAAGTACAGCGATTAACATATGTTCACAGACTTTTAATTTTCTCTTTCTTTGTTTCTTCTGTTCAGTGATTATTCATTTTTATTTCTTTACTGTTTCCAGAGGAGTTAAGCTTGTCCTTGTGTGTTTGTCTTACTAAATTCACAGGTTAACAACCTTGGTTTCTTACCACATTGAATTATGCATTTGGAATCTCTCTCTCTCTCCCTCTCTGTGTCTCTCAGATAAAACCCAACCTGTCTGCTATCTAAGTAAAGCCTTAAATTACAGGTCAGAGTGGGCACTGTACTTTCTCTGTCAATCCTAACAGCATTGTTGCTTCCAGCAGCAATCTCCTTAGGAGTGACTATTCTGATTAGCATTTCAAGTTACATTGATCACCAGATAAGAGCGACCAAAAGTCTGCCCACTGCAATGTATCGCCCACCTCTACTTCCCCTGAGACTTCCTTGCATGCCTTGGCCATCCCTTTTTCTAAAGTGGCCCAGTTTAAGAGCATATAGTTATGGCTCATCAAAGACAGAGCTCTCGTCAGGCCCTGTCTGCAACAGGGCATGAACCCTAGCCCTCTTGACACACCAAGAGAAGAGGCTGTGGAAGTGCAGTTGTGGCACAATCATAGCAATCGGGATGTCTCTGGGAATGTCTAAGAGAAACAGAAGCCAACAGAAGAGTCCCAAAAGAAATGGGAAGCAGCAATATTCAGCAAGAATCAGAGTTTTCCACCAAAAGGGATGGGAAGAGAATAGATCTCCAGCTGGTTTTCTAAAATGAACTGCATTCTTTCTAAATTCATGCTGTGTTTCTGACTGTGGACTGGTTGATCAAACCAGAAGAGATAATCCATCAGTGCAGAGCAAGGTGGAGGCATGAAAGGATCTCTGGGGATGGGCCAAGACAAACATCTCCAGCCCTTCCTTTAACTGAGTGTAAGAAGTTATTTGGAATATAGCAGGACTGGAGCTAGCCGCCAAGAAGCCAAAATAGGCGCAGTGAGACAGATAAATGTTTTCTCAGGGAAAGGAAATGCCCCTGTACTCGGCCCTGGTGAGGCCGCACCTCGAATCCTGTGTTCAGTTTTGGGCCCCTCACTACAAGAAGGACATTGACGTGCTGGAGCGTGTCCAGAGAAGGGCAACGAAGCTGGTGAAGGGTCTAAAGAACAAGTCATATGAGGAGCTGCTGCGGGAACTGGGGTTGTTTAGCCTGGAGAAGAGGAGGCTGAGGGGAGACCTCATTGCGCTCTACAACTACCTGAAAGGAGGTTGTAGCGAGGTGGGGGTTGGTCTCTTCTCCCAAGTAACCAGCGATAGGATGAGAGGAAATGGCCTCAAGTTGCGCCAAGGGAGGTTTAGATTGGACATTAGGAAAAACTTCTTCACTGAAAGAGTGGTCAGGCCTTGGAACAGGCTGCCCAGGGAAGTGGTTGAGTCACCATCCCTGGAAGTATTTAAAAGACGTGTAGATGAGGCACTTAGGGACATGGTTTAGTGGGCATGGTGGTGTTGGGTTGACAGTTGGACTTGATGATCTTAGAGGTCTTTTCCAACCTTAATGATTCTATGATTGATTCTATGATTCTATAATTGTGTGTTTTGTTTTTAGTGTGAGGTTAGCTGTCTTTCACTCTTTATAATAGCAAGAAATCAGTGAAATAATTTCCTACAGCAGCCAGAGGGCAATGCTATAGTGAAGAAGGCAAGCTTCTATCCTCCTTCTCTGAGACTCCTGCTGTGACAGTGATGAGAAGAGCTTTTTTTTTGTTTTGACTTCAGCTATGGAGACAATTGTGACTGCTTGCTGAAATATTTTGCCAGTGTTAACCTGAATAGCCATTATATCCATGGTGACAATCTTAATGTTGACTTTGCTTCTTTCATTGTATTTTCTCCATGTAACCACCATGCTTGTAACTTTATGAAAGTATCAAAGCAAATTCTCACAAAAAAGCAAGTTATTAAAAGTATTTCTAGACATAAAACAGTTTGGAAAGTTTTCAAAGATATGTATTTTAGTACCACTGTAAACCTAATCGTTCTGTGTTTGGTTTGTATGTTTATTTTGGGGATCTTTTGAAGGTACAGCCTCAATGCTGCTGGGAAAGATAAACTCAGATTAAGAAAAGAAAAAAGCTCAAAAGTGGGGAAGTGTTTCCTGAGCAATTCCACCTCTCAGAGACTATTAGGAATAAAGGTAGGACCTAGAGGGGGGAGCAGGAGCACGGAGAGTGGAAACAAAGGAGGCTGGTGGAGAATGGGAAGGTGAGCCACGATGTGCCATCCCTGACGCCCCAAAACCCAGTGTTATACGTAGTGTGAAGTAGATCCCCCCCATTTGGCTCCTGAGCAGCCTCTGAAAACATGAAGCTCGACCCTGGCAGAGCTACTTCAGGGAAAGATACAGGCAGCCCTAATGGTGCTACTCCGCTGTGCTCCCAAGCTGTGCTGAAAACAAGACAAACTTTCAGGACACGCGTGTGAGAATTATTGTCCTCACAGAAGGATTGTGTTGGTCTTCATGACACCACAAGGCTTTTGAATATACACTGCATATGAAATACGCTGTTTATTTTACCAGTTTTTTTCCAGCAGATTTCATTTATTTCTTTCTGCATTATTTCCACAAAATGAGAGTGTGTAGGATACAAAATGGCTTCGCTGGAAAACAGTAGACCATTCCACTACTTTCAGTTCCTTCCCACAGGATATCTGAGAGATTTTTACCAATTTTTGAAACTAGAATGCAAGTTGCACACATGGTACAAAACCAAGCAACATCTGTAAAGGAGTAATGCTAAGGTAACATTTTAAGGCTTCCAGGCTCTCCTGGAATTGCCATAATTCCTGGCTTTTTATAGTCTATACACCATGCAATCTGGGGAACAAACAGCACACATCATGCAGCAATTCCTCTAGGAGTATTTATTTCCATCAAGATCAAAACTAGCCATAAGCATGGCCTGTACCTCTTCAAATGATCAAAAGCCTGTTCAGAAGATGTTCCACCTAAACAAAATACAGTTCTCTCCTCCTTCCAGCCAACTTATCCAGGGTAAGATATGACGAATTAGGGAAGCTAACGGTGGCCTGTGCTTCCCGGAATTACTCTTCGTGTTTTGAGATCAGGTGTGTGAATGTTCTGGTTCAGGAAGAGGGAACCACTCATCCCGTATTTCAGGGAGCATTTCTTCTTTCACTCATTTGTCACACAACTAAAGAGGTGGCTGAATCAATCAGACAGCCCTTTGCTGGGTATTCTTTGCCAATTCAGTTGTTTATTGAACTTTCCTTTCAGTCGTGAGCTGGGCTGGAAAAAATATTCTTTTATTGAAAATGAACTTCAAACTCTGAAAAGATTACCCTCTCTTAATGTTCTTCAGGTGCACCAAATCGCAGACTAAATAAACAGACATCATGGTTGTTGCTTTAATATTTGGGACATTTCCTATTAAAACACAGTATCTCAAAGCCTTCTCTTTGTGCTTTTAATCTGAGCATGGCAAGGGCATAGAGAAAGAACATTTCTGGGCATGTTCACCTGTGGTCTGTGGCTGAGTGCAGAAAGAGGGAGACTCCCGCCCTTTAGAGGT